>NC_029780.3:113189692-113199095 GCF_000817695.3 Arachis duranensis | reverse complement strand
CTTCTAAAATTTTTTAGATTCATCACTGTATTCAATTACGTGTAGATCCTTTTGCCAAAAATTTAACGTTTATGTCATATTTTCTATGGGTAAAATATGTAATTGTCCTAAGTTCATCTCATTCCCAAAATGAAATATGAAATAGTTGAAAAAAATAAAATAATAAAAACAGCTTTCTTGAACTTCATAATGATTTCAAACTAGTTTCTTCTGTACAAGAGTTTTATTTGTTTTTCTCTCTTATATCCGAATTGTCTATACCTAATTGGGATTATCAACATGGCACAACTAGTTGTAGTTGGAAGATGCAAGTTGATGCAACACAAGGTACGTGGCCTTGTTAGAGACAAAAGATGATGCACAATTTCTCAATCTATCATTTTCTTTTTATATATAATTTTCCTATAACATAACGTAATGTAATGTTATTGACTTATTGCGCACCGAAAAAATTAGAGACTATTATTAATTTTATTATATCATATCATATCTATATAAAATACTTTTTGATATACAAATAACATTACATTTAATAAAATGTTACAACAAGATTAGAATTTGTTCGCTTGTCGGTTGGCGGACAGGTCGGGTGGTAATTGGGGGGAGTGAGAACGCCTCAATCGCGGTCGTGCTGGATTTGAGTTTGTCGGGTAACCGAGCTCTCGTCGTAAAGGAATAGGGGGTGCCACCTGCAAAGACACTCCGACGCTCTAGTCAGCTAGTGTGCAGGCGGGAAGTATGATAGGTGGATAAGTGACATACTTTGGGGGAAGGGTAGGTCCTTCCCTATTTATATCGTGTCAGAGGTGGGCTCTTCAAGGATAGGCCCACCTTCCTCGAAGCTTCCTCACAGCTGTAGTTGAGAGCTGCCAGGGACGCGTGTCTGGGTCGGGTCATATCTGGATCGGGTTGGCCCGCAAATGGCCTGGGTTAGGCCGTAACAGTGCCCCCACGCGCCAGTGGTAGTCGTGGGGACTATCAATGGCGTGTTAATTCGCGTTTCGTTTGTCCTCGTCGGGTCGGCCGCTCGTGGGAGGGACACGCCCCCTATGCGCGCGTCTCTTGGTTGTCTAGACAACCGTTCCGTCGCCTCGTCTTTCGCGTTGAGCATTGAATGTTCATAATGGGGAAAAACCCTGTCTGCAAAGACTATTTTGCCCCCAGGTTTTTTCGCGCTTTCTGGGAGGCAGTTTTAAACAGTCGGTTTCACTTCTTTATTTTTTACACTTCTGCGCACTTTCGCTTCTCCTATTTTCTTGTTCCCTCCTTCAAAGAGTTTCAAAGTATTGTTGCAGTGCCCTCGTGCATCCTCCCTTTATCCTTTTCAGCTTTTTCATCTAATTCAGGTAGTTCCTGGATCCTTCTCTTTTCTGCTTTGTTCTTACATGCTTGTTGTTTGTGCTTGTTTATCATTTTTGCTGCTCTGCTTGATTTTGTTGCGGTGTGACCTTTCGATGTTGGTTAGATGTGTTAGGGGAGGAGTACCATTCCAGGATAGGCTTTGTTTGGGGCTTTTTACGTTTTTAATTGTGTTTAGTCTTAGTTGGGGAGTAGTGGGGTTGGTATCTGTATTCGCCCCGAGTACCCGTCCTTTTAGACTGACTGGATGGTCCCCCCATGTAGGTATGGCTCGCACGACCTCCCGGGCTTCCCCTTCTCCCGCGGCGTATGACCCCTACGCCTGGGTCGTTTCCGACGTGAAGGACTCTCCTAACCAAATGGGCGAGGAAGAGCTCACCGAGTTCCGTCAAGCCGAGTACTTGTGCGGAGGGACCGATGAGGAAGCCAATTATGACGTCTTCGTCCCGGCTCCTCATGAGCGCTTGTACGAGCTTAATTTCAACCATCCCCGGGTCGCCAATTGGATTTGGTTCTATAAATCCATGTTTACCCAAGTCGGGGTTCGTATTCCATTTTCCGTCTTTCAGATGGCGCTTCTAGGTCGGGTTTCCGTGGCGCCGTCGCAGTTGCATCCAAACAGCTGGGCTTCAATTCGCTGTTTCGAGATGGTTTGTGAATACCTTGAGCTGCCGGTGTCTGTAGATGTCTTTCTTTTCTTTTTCAACCTTACAAACCCTTCGAAGGAGGGGAAACATAAGAAGGGGTTCATGTCCTTCCGGTTTGCCCAAGGTCGGAGGATTTTTGGTTTATTCGAGGACTCCTATCACGGATTTAAGGATAAATATTTCAAGGTCCGCCCTGTCAAAGGTCGTCATCCCTTTTGGTTGTCGTTGGAGGGGGCACGCCTTATCCCGACCTATTGGAGCTTCCGGGCAGGGTCCAATGCCTTCGTTAAGGTAACCTATAAAGGCATGTCGGCGGTGGATAGAAAGATTGCCGACGTGTTGATGGCAATCTTTGGGAGGAATCATGTGAATCCTCACCTCCTCATGGGTGATCGGGAGGCCGGTCGCAATTATATTTGTGAGAAGCCTTTGCTTGTCTTGTGTCAGTTTCTTGCTTTCCTTAATAACTTATTGTCACTAAACGACTTATTTTTCTTTTCAGTGGGAATGTCTGCCGAGATAACGGGTCTCCCTAACTTGTTTCAAACCTTCCTGTGCGCAAGTGACGACGAGGGAGGTAATGAGAAGTCTGCTGCTGAGAAATCTGCCGTTCCCCCGGAGGACAAGGCCGCTTCGGAACAAGGGGCTGAGGTCGGCGAGACCGGCACCTCAGCTCAGGGTGTCTCGGTCGAAGGTGACAAGGCGGTTCGTGTTTCTCCCTTCCGTGAGTTGATCGGCACCGGGGGTTCGACATCTAACCCGGATGCCGACGACGAGGTGGAAGAAGTTCATAGCCTCAAGAGGAAAAGAAAGACGTCGTCCAGTCCTGAGGGGGTTCTTACTGTCATGGAGAGGAATTTTGATGCTGGAAACTTCATAGATTCATCCTCGCCTCGAAGGCCATGAGGTGTTCTAGAGGGTCTTGAGTTCCATCGTATCTCATGTCCGTTGGTTTGTCGAAGTGTTTCGGCAACCGGACTTCGAGGATGGATCGATGGAATGGAGTGACGCCCATTATCACAGGTTGTCGTGTCCTCCCGGACCTCCCTTCCCCGTCTTCGCAATCTCGTGCCGTGCGGCGCGTTTCCCTACCTCGGGAGTAGATGATCGTGTCATTTCATCTTCTCGGGATCGGAGACTCTTCACGGGTGCTCTCCGCTTCCGTTTGGGATGCGGAGGTGCGTCGCAGGCGGCTTCGGTGGGAGTCTCTCTCTTGGCTTTCAGCGGACGGGGTGTAGCTGGGATCGGTGGTTCGTCGGTCACGCTCCTGGTCGGCCAATTGTTGCTCCTAGTTCTGGACCCTGTGACGTAGCTCCTGCATTATTATGGCGCTGTCGCCGCCCGTTCCCCCGAAGGGTCGCGTCAGTGTGTTGTCGGGGGACCTTCGCCGTCCTCTTAGTGAGGCGACAGAGGCCGCCCCTTCCGCTCTGGCTCCTCGGCCTTGGTCTCCGGGACCCGGCACAACGTCCATTGAGGCAATCCCCACAGACGGCGCCAATGTTCGCTTGTCGGTTGGCGGACAGGTCGGGTGGTAATTGGGGGGAGTGAGAACGCCTCAATCGCAGTCGTGCTGGATTTGGGTTTGCCGGGTAACCGAGCTCTCGTCGTAAAGGAATAAGGGGGTGCCACCTGCAAAGACACTCCGACGCTCTAGTCAGCTAGTGTGCAGACGGGAAGTATAATAGGTGGATAGGTGACATACCTTGGGGGAAGGGTAGGTCCTTCCCTATTTATATCGTGTCAGAGGTGGGCCCTTCAAGGATAGGCCCACCTTCCTCGAAGCTTCCTCACAGCTGTAGTGGAGAGCTGCCAGGGACGCATGTCCGGGTCGGGTCATCTCTAGGTCGGGTTGACCCGCAAATGGCCTGGACCAGGCCGTAACAGAATTGAAAATTACTAATCCTAAGGTGAAATTTCAAATTTCTATAATTACTACTAATGTCTTGTCATGGCAAGAGGTATTTTAGTATGTTTCATGTGTTTCATGATGGCTTTTTTTTTAACGTTAATAAAAATAATTCTTATTTTTGTTAATAATAAAAATATTTAAAAACAAAATAAAATAATTAAAATTAAATATTTATTTTAAAAAATATTTTTAAAATTATATTTTGATGTACTTTTTACAAAAATAATTTACAAAATAAAATATTTTTATTTTTAAATATGTTTATCTTATTTACATATATTGTTTTTTGTGGTTTTTTTGTTATTAACGAATAATACTATGTACTTTATATATAAAAAGAGAACATTAGAAAAAAAAATAGATACCGATATAAATTTGGTCTAAGTTTAAAATGAAATTTGTGAAATAAAAAAAGATAAATATTAAAAAATTATTAGAATTATTACTTTTTATTATCATATAATCATCAACTCAATTTTTATAGTCTAGTATTATTCAAATAACATATTTATCTCATACTTTTAAATATTATTAGTTAAATAATAATAAAAAATAATAAATTCTAATAACTTTTTAACATTTCTACTAAAAAGTTATTAACATTTCTACTAAAAAAATATATGAGAAACTTGAACGTAGTTGCGAGAAACAGATCGAGCTACACACATGATGGTGGCATTGAGATTTTTCCCACCCCATAAGCTAATGATCCCATTAGGGAGTAGCAACATGTGCCTTATGTGCAGGTATTCAAACCGATCCATATGAGTGTAGCACGGGTTCTCGTCGGATAGGATATATGTTAAGTTTCAATTTTATTCGACTAATTTGTATCCTATATATATATAGAGGTGAATTTTATTCAATTTTTTCTAAAATAATATGTAAGTTATTCTTCATGATATGTTATATTTTAATTGGTTATTATCTTAATTATAGTTGGATTATTTTATAATTTATTATTTGAGATGAATAATTGTGTAATTTCTTAAAATATTAAAATTTTACCCCTTAATTGTGATCTACTGCCTCTCACGCAATCTCTTTCTATAGTGCATTATTCCTTAACGAGTCGTTGAATTTCCATGGCTTGTAACTTTCGTTCTTCCCAGACTTCATTGTTATTTCCTATCCTCCCACTCAATCTTTTTTTATTTGTTGTCATGGATCACTCCTTACCAACGTAATTAATGATTAGTTTTCGGTTATTAAATTTTTTCATTAAAAATAATATATGGAATATATATTCATATGAAAAATATAATAAATAAAATAAATCTATTCAGAGTACTTAAAAAGTATAATTAAAATTAAGAATATACAAATATAAAAATAAAATTTGTACTCTAAACAAGTAATATAATAAAATTTGTATTTTAAACAAGTAAACATATCTTTTATCATACATAAATTATTTAAAAAAATATAAATTATTAAAATTAATAACACAAATTTAAAATGATAAAATTTAACTTTCGTATAAATATTTTTTATAGTATTTTTATTCTTTTAATTTTTAATTTATTAATTTTTTATTATTTAATTAATGATTAAACAAATTATTTTCATGAGAAATCATTTTTTTGTATAATCTTAAAGAAAAGACCAATATATCAGTTTAAAAATTAATGTAAAAATAATATTTTAAATAAAAAAATAGTTAATATTAAAATTTTTAAATACAAAAGCAAATTGTATAAATATTCAAGATATAAATATGAAATACATGTTTAAAATAAATAAAGAAGACAAAAATAATTATTTATTTCTCATGAGTACTCCCATTTTATATGTTTTATTAATTTTATGCATATATTTATATTTATCTTTTAAATATTTATACAAATTATTTTTGTATTTAAAAATTTTAATATTAAATTTTTTCATTTTAAATTTTATTTTTACGTTATTTTTTAAATTATTATATTGATCTCTTCTTTAATATATTTATTTTTTAAATAATTTATGTATAATAAAAAATATGTTTACTTGGTTAGAGTACAAATTTTAGTATTATATTTGTTACGGTGGGTAACCGGAGATTGCCTGATTGGACGGCGTTGACTGGCCCAAATACGTGGAGGAGGAGGCTACGTGTGAGTGCGCAACTCGGGAGGCTCCGTCCGACTTGTTCGTATGAGGAGAGGGGGGTGGTACCTGCAAAGACACTCCGATGCCTAAGTTAGCAAGAGTGTGAGCAGGTCTAGAGAGTATTGGGCTTAGAGATACCTGAGGGGTGTCAGTGTATTTATAGTGGTGAGCCAATAACCACCGTTGGAGTAGTGCCGTATCTTTAGGGTGTTAACCGTCCCATTATCTTAGGGAGGTTAAGATATGGCTTCATGAAGCGGTTAGAGAGATTTTAGGGGCGGTTACTCATTTGAATGAGCGTTTATCTGCCAGCTAATCTCACATCCGACTTCTTCAGACTAAGTCGTGGTCGATACCGACTTCTTATGTGAAGGTCGGTACTTAGCTAGGCTTAATCCTTCAGATTGGGCCTTTTATTTGGACCTGGGCCTTTTATCGTTGGGCCAGGGTATGAACAGTGCCCCTACTTGAGCCCAAAGTCTCTTTAGAGTTTGGGTTCAAGTATTTAACTCGGGTTCGTAGCCGACTTATTCGGAGAGAACATGGGTCTTATAAACCGACGTGATTTTCGCGACCCTTTGTTTCTGACAGTTACGTCAATTCAAGCATCGTGTCCGTTAGGGAAGCATTGAGGGCTTTGGTAACGGTGCAATCTCATTAATGACTGCTCCACTTTTACCATTATGCCCCTTAGCATGTTTATAAATGTTTTCCCTCTCTTTCGTTTTTCCGTTTCTGTAATCTTTCAAACTTCCTCTTTCCTTGTTCGTGCTGTGCTTATACGTACCATACTTCCGGAGACTTCTGCTTCCTTATTTTAAAAAGAGGTTAGCTTCTTTCTTCTTCTTTGCATGACTTGGTTTTGTAGAGGGATAGTTTTGTAGATTTTGCTTGGCTCTTTTCTCCTCTCTAGAGACCTTTTTGATTTTTTTCTTTTTCTTTTTCCTTTTGTAGGTTTTCTTCATTTACCATTAGAGAAAGAAAAATGGCCTCCGTAGATTGGGTTGATGTTACAGTTCTAGGGGAAGAGCCGTTGGTGGATGCGGAGTTTATTACTCACCTTCGCACTCATCATCGGCTCTGTACTTCGGAGGAAGATGAGCCTAGATATGAGTTGCTTGTTCCCAGTTTAGAGGACCGGGTTTGTCATGGGAGAGCCAACGAAACGGCCCCCCACTTCTTCTTTATGTATGAGTGCATGATCACCCGTCTGGGCGTCTTTCTGCCCTTTTCGGATTTTGAGGTGTCTGTTCTACAGCATTATCGTGTTGCCCCTACCCAGCTTCATCCCAATTCCTGGGGTTTCTTGAAAATTTACCAATTTATTAGCCATGCTCTGGATTTCCCGACTACTCTGAAAATCTTTTTCCATCTTTTTCATATGACCAAGCCTTTTAGCGGGCTGAATAATAAACAACAATGGGTTTCCTTCCGAGCCATACAAGGTCGGAGGATTTTTACCCTTTTTGATGAATCTTTCTATGACTTTAAAAATTTATTTTTCAAAGTGCAAGCTGTAGAGGGTCACCATCCCTTTTTCTTGGATGATAACTCTTTTCCCCGCTTTCCTTTATACTGGCTGGAGGCCACCCCTTGTGAGAAATATAGTTTGGATGATCTGGATGAGGTAGAGGCTGCTGTCGTGGGGTTCCTCCGAGAAGTTTGGGCGAGGGCCCCCTATTTGGATACCAAAAAGTTTCTCCAAGGGTCTCCGACCTTTGTCCAATCACAGCTAGGTAGTTTTTTATAGTATGTTGAATTCCCGACTTGTTAACCTAATAAGCCGACTTGTTTGATTCTTTAGCTATTTGTTTTCTTTTTCAGAAATGGCAAAGAAAAATGCTCAAGAATCTTTTCAAAGGGTCCAGGAGGCTAAAGCTAAGTCTCGCGCTCGATCTGGTGATGCCAGGGTTATCTCTCCTCCTCCTCCTCCTCGTAATGTTGGAACTCTTTCCAATCCTATGGTGATTTCTTCTTCAACTCCCTCTCAGCCGTCCTCCGTCGTCCGACCTGCTCCCGATCCCAAGAAGCGCAAGCTCCTAGAGTCTGGCTCTTCTGGGGAGGTTAAGGCGGATGCTCTCGCCTTCGTCTGAAAGAATATCTATCCTTACGCCCGCATATGTATGGATGATATGTCTGTTCGGAACCACCTTACCACCATGGTCGAGGAGAGTCTTAAGGCGGCGGGGGTCTGCGGCAAGCTCTTAGATATCTTCGATAGGGCTCCTCTCAGCTCTTTAGGGGCGACCTCGAAGGTCGAGGAGGAGAGAGATACCCTTCGAGAGAAAGGGAAAACCTTGCAGGCCCAATGTAATATGGAGGCAGAATTGAGGAAGACGGCACAGGCCAGCTATCAAAGACTATTCAAGGATCATGTATCCATGAAAACTGACCTGTTTAATTCTCGGAAGGCATATGAGGAGTTAGAAGACTCTATTGCCGATGGCGCCGAGGAATCTTGGAGGATTTTTCTGGAGCAGGTCAGAGTTATCGCTCCTGACTTGGATCTGTCTCCTTTGCATCCTGATAAAGTTGTTATTGACGGTGCCATCGTCGATCCTCCTGTTCCCGAGGTTGTTTCTGAGTCGGATTTGAAGACTCGGGGACAGAGGATTATCGAGTCTCCTCCTCGTTCCAAAGATGCTCCGAGTTCTTCTGCCGTTCCTCCGTCTTCCTCTTCGGCTTCTCTTCCTGGTCCTGGTGGCGCTCCTCCTGAGTCTGGCGGTGGTGATTCCTCTACTCCTTTGAGAAAATGACTTTTATTTTTTACGGCTATATGGGGGCTCGGCCTGTGGGTCCCCCCTTTTTTAAACTTTATTTATATGTTGTGTGAACAATTTCTCTTGGCCTTTTAAGGCCGTAAACAAAATATTTCTGGTGTGTGCCCTTTTTGAATAAGGGTGTAAAAAAAATAAATGCCCTTTTTTGGATAAGGGTTCTAAGTTACCTTGTGCGTGTATGCTTTTCTAGTTTCGATATTTCAAAACCCTCTTTGATCTTTTTTCTGAAAACCTTTTTGTTGGCTTGCATTGTTTCTGTTGGCTTGCATTGTTTTTTCTCAGGCCTATTCGTTCAAGGGCTTTTGTGCAGCCTTTAAACTTTTTCTCAGGTTTTCCCATCTCTTTTTGTTATCCTCTATGCTCAATTTTGCTTTAGTGAGCTTTTATGACTTAGGTTATTTTTGCGATGCGTTTTTCTTCTACTCGGGGGACTTCCGAGTTCGTTTTACTCGGATTCTTATTTCGACTTAAGAGTCGGATTGTTCCCGAGTTTTTATGATCAACTCATATAACCTCTTTACGCCGACTTGTACCTCGTCGTTTTATCCTGACGACCATCTATGTCGGTTCATGGGATTTTCACGTTTTGTCGAGCTTAAGTCGGCGCGTTTCGTAGG
>NC_029780.3:113180586-113189413 GCF_000817695.3 Arachis duranensis | reverse complement strand
TTCAATGCTGCTTCTCTTATTTGGGCGTCTTCTCGGACTTCGGGGAGCAAGTCGAGCTCCTCTTTGTGTCCCCTTACATTTTCGACTTCGTCGTGGAGAATTACCCTCGAGCTTTGCTCATTGATTTCTATTGGAATCATGGCTTCTACGCCATAGACTAGTCGGAAGGGTGTTTCTCCTGTGGCGGATTGGGGGGTTGTCCTATAAGCCCATAGCACCTGAGGGAGCTCTTCAGCCCAAGCTCCCTTTGCTTCTTGTAGTCTCTTCTTTAGTCCTGCCAGTATGACTTTGTTGGCTGCCTCGGCTTGCCCATTTGCTTGTGGGTGCTCCACCGAGGTGAACTGATGTTTTATTTTCATACTGGCTACTAAGCTTCGGAAAGTGGCGTCGGTGAATTGGGTTCCATTATCCGTAGTGATGGAGTAAGGTATCCCATATCTTGTGATGATATTTTTGTAGAGGAACCTGCGACTTCTTTGAGCGGTGATCGTAGCTAATGGTTCTGCTTCTATCCACTTTGTGAAGTAATCTATTCCTACGATCAAGTATTTGACTTGTCCTGGCGCTTGGGGAAAAGGACCTAACAAATCCATTCCCCATTTTGCAAAAGGCCATGGAGAAGTGATACTAATGAGCTCTTCTGGGGGAGCCACGTGGAACTTTGCATGCATCTGGCATGGTTGACACTTTTTCACAAATTCTGTGGCATCTTTTTGTAAGGTCGGCCAGTAGAACCCAGCTCGGATTACCTTTCTGGCTAGTGACCTTGCTCCGAGATGATTTCCACAGATCCCACTATGTATTTCCTCCAACACCTCGGCGGTTCTTGAGGTCGGTACGCACTTTAACAATGGTGTTGATATCCCTCTTCTGTAGAGTACATTTCTCACCAAAGTGTAATGTTGTGCTTCCCTTCGGATCTTTTTAGCTTCTTTCTCCTCTTTAGGGAGGATGTCGAATTTCAGGTATTCGACCAAGGGATTCATCCATCCGAGGTTTAAACCGACTACCTCGAGTACCTCTTGTTTATCTTCTGTTTTTGCTACCGAGGGCTCTTGGAGGGTTTCTTGAATCAGGCTTCTGTTGTTTCCTCCTGGTTTGGTACTTGCTAACTTGGATAGGGCGTCTGCTCTGCTATTTAGATCCCGAGTTATGTGTTTGACCTCGGTTTCTGCAAAGCGCCCGAGGTGCTCCAAGGTTTTTTCCAAGTACCTCTTCATATTAGGGTCCTTTGCCTGATATTCTCCGCTTATTTGGGAGGTCACCACCTGTGAGTCGCTGTATACCATCACCTTTGTTGCACTGACTTCTTCTGCCAACTTTAATCCGGCGATCAAGGCTTCATATTCTGCCTGATTATTTGAAGCCGGAAATTCAAATTTTAAGGAAACCTCTATCTGGGTTCCTCTTTCATCTACCAATATTATACCTGCGCCGCTCCCTGTTTTGTTGGAGGATCCGTCTACATAGAGTTCCCATGTAGTCGGCTTTTCCTCTTGATCTCCCGCGTATTCTGCCACAAAGTCGGCTAGGCATTGGGCTTTGATTGTTGTCCGAGTTTCATATCTCAAATCAAACTCGGAGAGTTCTATTGCCCATTGAACCATTCTTCCCGCAACATCCGTCTTTTGGAGGATTTGCTTCATGGGCTGGTTTGTGCGGACCCTTATTGTGTAAGCTTGAAAGTAAGGTCGTTGCCTTCGTGAGGCTATCACTAAGGAGTAGGCAAACTTTTCTAGTTTGTGGTACCTTAGTTCAGGGCCTTGTAGGACCTTACTGATAAAATAGACCGGGTGTTGTCCGACCTCGTCTTCTCTTATCAGGGCTGATGAATACTTCTTCGCACTCAGGAGTCCATTTGAACTGGCATCCTTTTCTTAGTAGGAAGAAGAGAGGTAGGGATCTTAATGCTGATCCAGCCAAAAACCTGGAGAGGGCTGCAAGTTGGCCATTCAACTGCTGGACCTCTCTCAAACAAGTCGGACTTTTCATTTCTAGGATGGCTCTGCATTTATCGGGATTGGCCTCAATCCCTCTTTGTGTTAGCGTAAATCCTAGAAATTTTCCTGCTTCCACCGCGAAGGCGCATTTTGCGGGATTTAGTCTCATCCCATGCAACCTTATAGTGTTGAAGACTTGTGAGAGGTCGGATAAGAGGTCGACTTCTTGCTTGGTTTTGACTAGCATGTCGTCAACGTATACTTCCATCAGGCTCCCCAAGTGGGGAAAAAACACTTTATTCATCAACCTTTGATATGTGGCTCCCGCATTCTTTAATCCGAATGGCATGACCACGTAGCAATAGTTTGCTTTTGGTGCGATAAAAGATGTTTTCTCCTGGTCGGGCTCGTACATCGGGATTTGGTTGTATCCCGAGTAGGCATCCATGAATGATAAGTATTGGTACCCCGAGCTGGAGTCCACCAGGGTATCAATACTTGGTAAGGGATAAGGATCCTTAGGACATGCTTTATTCAGGTCGGTATAGTCGACGCACATTCTCCATTTACCATTCTGTTTTTTGACTAGCACTACATTGGCTAGCCATGTTGGGTACTTGACCTCTCTAATAAAGCCGGCTTCCAGGAGCGCCTGTACTTGCTCTTCTACTATTAGGGCTCGTTCCGGGCCGAGCTTGCGTCTTCTTTGTTGTACAGGTCGGGACCCTGGGTAAACCGAGAGCCTGTGGGACATGAGCTCGGGATCAATCCCGGGCATGTCGGAAGCCTTCCATGCGAAGATGTCAGAATTAGCTCTCAGGAGTTCACCCAACCTTTGTTTTAGGGTTTCCCCTAGGTTGGCTCCTATGTAAGTGTTTTTTCCTTCCTCCTCACCGACTTGTATCTCCTCGGTTTTTCCTCCCGGTTGGGGTCGCAACTCTTCTCTGGCCCTTGCGCCACCGAGCTCTATGGTGTGGACTTCTTTGCCCTTTCCTCTCAGATTTAGGCTTTCATTGTAGCATTTCCTCGCCAATTTTTGGTCTCCTCTTACCGTTGCTATTCCCGCTGCGGTCGGAAATTTCATGCAAAGGTGGGGAGTGGATACCACTGCTCCGAGCCGATTAAGGGTAGTCCTGCCAATTAGGGCATTATAGGCTGACCCTTCATCAATGACTATGAAGTCTATACTCAGAGTTTTTGATTTTTCCCCTTTTCCGAAAGTGGTGTGAAGGGGTAAAAATCCTAGTGGTTTTATTGGCGTGTTCCCTAATCCATATAGGGTGTCAGGGTAGGCTCTCAACTCTTTTTCATCCAACCCTAGCTTGTCGAAAGCGGGCTTGAAAAGGATGTCCGCCGAGCTTCCTTGGTCTACTAGGGTTCTGTGGAGATGGGCATTGGCTAGGATCATGGTTATTACCACTGGATCATCGTGTCCAGGGATTATTCCTTGCCCATCTTCTTTTGTGAATGAGATGGTAGGGAGGTCGGGTGACTCCTCTCCGACCTGGTAGACTCTTTTGAGGTGTCTTTTGCGAGAAGATTTGGTGATTCCACCTCCCGCAAATCCTCCTGAGATCATATGGATATGTCTCTCCGGGGTTTGTGGTGGTGGATCTCTCCTATCCATATCATCTCGCTTTCTTTTTCCGTGACTGTCCGACCTTTCTATGAGATATCTATCAAGCCGACCTTCTCTAGCCAGCTTTTCTATCACATTCTTAAGGTCGTAACAGTCATTAGTGGAGTGACCATATATTTTATGGTACTCACAATAATCGTTGCGGCTTCCCCCTTTCTTATTTTTAATAGGTCTAGGGGGTGGCAGCCTTTCAGTGTGGCAAATCTCTCTGTATACATCCACTATAGAAGTTTTTAGAGGAGTATAAGAGTGATATTTTCTGGGCCTCTCGAGACCGATTTCTTCCTTCTTCTTGACTTCCCTTTCCCTCTCCTTAGATGAGGGAGGGGGTCCAGGTCGCCAACTCAGGTCTCTTAATTTTGCGTTCTCTTCCATGTTGATGTACTTTTCGGCCCTTTCTTGTACATCACTTAGAGAAACGGGGTGCCTTTTGGATATGGACTGTGAGAAGGGACCTTCTCTGAGTCCATTGACTAGCCCCATTATGACTGCCTCTGTGGGCAGGTCTTGGATCTCCAAACATGCTTTGTTGAACCTTTCCATATAGGCTCGTAAAGACTCTCCGACCTCTTGTTTTATTCCCAGGAGGCTCGGTGCATGTTTTACCTTGTCTTTCTGAATTGAGAACCTCATCAAAAACTTCTTTGAGAGGTCCTTAAAGCTGGTGATTGATCTCGGGGGAAGGCTATCGAACCACTTCATCGCTGCTTTCGATAAAGTGGTCGGGAAAGCTTTGCATCTCGTAGCGTCGGAGGCATCGGCTACATACATCCGACTTTTGAAGTTGCTTAGATGATGCTTTGGATCCGTGGTTCCATCATAGAGGTCCATATCAGGGCTTTTGAAGTTCCTCGGAACTTTTGCCCTCATTATGTCCTCGCTGAAAGGATCTTCTCCGCCCGAGAGTTGGTCTTCTTGTTCGTCGCGGGAGTTGTGACTCTTGAGGGAGGATTCTAGCTGTAAGAGTTTTCTTTCTAACTCTTTTCACCGCTCCATCTCCTCTTTAAGGTACCTTTCAGTTTCCTTTTGCTTCTCCCGCTCCTGCTCCAATTGTTCCAGGCGGCTGTGGACTAATCCCATTAGTTCCACTACGTGGGACGGTCCGCCTTTCTCTGATTCGCGCCCATCTGAGGAATTTACCTTCGGGTTCTTCACTCCGGAGGTACCCTCTCTGTGTTGATTGTTATCTTCCTGTTGTAGGGCTTGATCCGCGTCGTTATTGCTCATGTCCAGATTCTCTTGTTCGGAATCTGTTTCGACATGGCCTTCTTCGTGGGATCTGTCTGCCATCAAGGGATGATCTCTCGGGTCCCCGGCAACGGCGCCAATGTTACGGTGGGTAACCGGAGATTGCCTGATTGGACGGCGTTGACTGGCCCAAATACGTGGAGGAGGAGGCTACGTGTGAGTGCGCAACTCGGGAGGCTCCGTCCGACTTGTTCGTACGAGGAGAGGGGGGTAGTACCTGCAAAGACACTCCGATGCCTAAGTTAGCAAGAGTGTGAGCAGGTCTAGAGAGTATTGGGCTTAGAGATACCTGAGGGGTGTCAGTGTATTTATAGTGGTGAGCCAATAACCACCGTTGGAGTAGTGCCGTATCTTTAGGGTGTTAACCGCCCCATTATCTTGGGGAGGTTAAGATATGGCTTCATGAAGCGGTTAGAGAGATTTTAGGGGCGGTTACTCATTTGAATGAGCGTTTATCTGCCAGCTAATCTCACATTCGACTTCTTCAGACTAAGTCGTGGTCGATACCGACTTCTTATGTGAAGGTTGGTACCGACTTCTTATGTGAAGGTCGGTACTTAGCTAGGCTTAATCCTTCAGATTGGGCCTTTTATTTGGACCTGGGCCTTTTATCGTTGGGCCAGGGTATGAACAATATTTATATGTTCATAATTTTAATTATATTTTTAAGTATTTTGAATAGATTTATTTTATTATATTATATTTTACATATAAATATATATTCCATCGTGTAATTAAATAAAGATATATTTTTTTAATAAAAAAAATTAATAACCAAACTAACCATTAATGATGTTTATATTGGTAAGGAGTAGTCACCAAAAAAAATATTGGTAAGGAGTGATTCATGGCTAAAAAAAGGATTGAGTGAGAGGATAAGAGATAGAAATTAAGTCAGCGCTGACTATACTGAGAAGAACGGGAAAGTTACGAGCCATGAGAATTTAACAACCCGTTAAGGAATGATGCACTGAAGAAAGAGAATGCGTGAGAACGTGCTTCAATTAACGGGGTAGAAATTTAATATTTTAAGAAATTATATAATTACCCATCTCAAATAATAAATTACAAAATAACCCAACTATAGTTAAGATAATGACCAATTAAAGTGTGACACATCATGAAGGTAATTTACATGTTATTTTAGAGGGGGTTGGATAGAATTCACCATATATATATATATATGTTATAGATAAAAATTATTGTAACAAATAAAATGCTTATGAATCTACAATAATTTTATTTATATTTGTGTTATTAATTTTAATAAAAAATTTATATTGAATTAGACATTTGATGTTTTATCTTATTTATGAGATAATTATTTTATTTGGAAATGACTGTATTATTTGTGTTGGATTTTTAATTTACATACCCATCGAATTATATAATAACTTTTTTGGTAATTCGTGAATAAGATCGGATATTTCTGGATTGAGAACGAATAGAATTAGAATTGAGATACTTTCAATTTACAAGTAGAGTTAGAGATGAGTCCAAATCATATCCTATCCTATTAATTGGCATCTCTAAATTCCATACAAGCATAAATCATTCTATGTTCTATTTTTGTAACATCAAAGTCATTTCTATTTTAAAATTATTTTTTGTAAAATAAAAAAAGAATTAAAAAATGTTAAAAAAAATAGACAGAACAAAATAAGAAGACATGATTTGGGCAATTTATTTTGAGGTAAAAATTTAGGTGTAATCAACTTTACGTAAAGTTAATAATTGAAAGCTATTAAATGAATTAAATGATTTGACTAAATTTTCATCTAAAAGCTCTCAATTATCAATTTCACATAAAATTGAGTGCACCTGAATTTTTACTTTATTTTAATAATTATGTTTGAAATGTGATACATGAATTAATGCATTTGTACATTTTCTTTTTTATTTATAACTGCATGAATTATTAAAAAAATGTGAAATTAAATTGTAAACTAGGAGAAAATTATAGTATTTGCATTATAACAGCTAGAGTAAAACTAACAGGGTATCAATTCAATTCTTATGAGAATTAGATTCTTGTACAAAAATAATTAAATTAATTTAAATAGAATTTAATTTATTTTTATTTTTTTAAATTAATTTTAATTTAAATAGGTTCGATTTAAAATTCTATTTCATTAGAATTTTAATTAAAATTTAAAATATCTAAAATATTTTTATAATTTAATTTTTTTTTAATTTCTCTCACTTATTTTCTTTCAATGTCTCCCACTTTTTAGCACATACTCTTTTTTCTTTCGTCACTTTTTTTATGGTCTCTTCCTTTTTCTTCAACTCACTTAATATAATATATATCTATTTTTTTCGAAAGGTGTACTATATAAATCTAAAATAATATCCACATATATAAATTTTATGTGTTTAACTTAGGACACCAAAAATTTCTTAGTCTATTACGTCTGAATATTTCAAATGAAATTATGTCAATCATGATACTAACAAAGGGTTATATAATTTTAGTCTATTTTAATAATGTTAATTAGTTGTTATAATTTATTATTAATAATTAATTTTTCTTATTTGCTATGTTATTAGACTACTTAATAAGTTGGTTCTTAATAATTCATATTTGTTTTTTATTATTGGTTTGTCGTTATAACCAACCATGGAGAACTATTTAATTTTTTAATTAATAATAATATTTTTAAATTTAATATTATTAGGTTAATCCAATTTTTTTATAAGAGATGAATAAATTTTAGTTGAAAAATATAATTTTTAAATCATTTTATATAATTTAATAATAAATATATTTATTATTTAAATATAGTATTATGAGTAAATGATAAAATTAGTCCTTGAAACATCATTTGTTTTTTAAATTAGTTATCAAAATAATTTTTTCATCAAATTAGTCCTTTAAAATTTTTAAATTAGTCATGTTAGTTATTATGTCATTTTTTTATTGATGGTATTAAAATCTAATTAAGAAGAGAACTCGAGACATTAAAATCTCTTAATTTGGAATTGTTAATTTTATAAACTAATATTTTAATAGTTAATTAAGATTTTTAAGTGTCTATTGGGGTGTCACTTAATCAGCTATATTAGTAAATTTTGACCCCATCAACAAAGAAAATGATGAAAAGACTAACATGACTAATTTAAAATTTTAAATAATGAATTTGATGAAAAAATATTTTAGAGACCAATTTAAAAAATAAGTGATCTTTTAGAGACTAATTTAATACATTTACTCATAATATTATATTAATAAAAAATAAAATTGTCTATTATAAAATTTTAATTCATTTGATAAACATTTCAAACACTAAAATTCAATTCTATAATTTTACTAATTTATTTAAAACCGTAGAATTCAATTTAATTCAATTATGTACAATTAACAATTTTTAAATACACAGTAATTAATTAAAGTGAGATAATAATATTTTATAATTAGCATTATTCAAAGATAGGAACTAGGATGTGGTCTATGTGGATCTTTTGTTTGAATCTTTGAGGGTTATAGGGTTGTCTGTGGTGGTGTCATCAACTCATCATGTTATTTAGTGCGGTTCACGTTTAGAACTTCTAAGTGAGGAGGCCTCAGTCGTCTGGTAAGACTAGGATTTTCCATTGTTGAAAATTGAACAAGACCATACTTTTTGGAGACCAAATATTGTTGAATTTATTTATACAAGTCGTAACGTTTAGTTTTTTTTTTCTTTTTTTTTTTTAAAAGAAAAATTGCCGACATGTTAATGAAGTTGATTCATTGTGAATTCAAACATTTGAACTTTCCATGGGTATAATTTTATACTTTTTTATATTCAATTTAGGTTTAGATTTTGTTTAGAGGTCACTAAGAGTTTATTTAGATGTCATTAAATTATTTAAAAAAATATTTAATTTTTTTTAAATTTTAGTATATTTCGTAAAATTTTAATAGTTGAAGTAAATACTAAAAAAATAAAAAAACATTCAAAGCTACAATTTACATGAGATATTTTAACATATATGTTAAATAAAAATATTTTTTTAT
>NC_029780.3:113170845-113180078 GCF_000817695.3 Arachis duranensis | reverse complement strand
TTTTAATTGTGAATACATTTAACTTATAAAAAATATTTAGTTATTTTTAATTTTTTTATATTAAAAAATCTTATTTACAACATTAAAACTAATATAATAATTTAATTATAAATTAAATAAAATTATAAAACCAATAGAATAATTAAATTTTTTATTTATATATACTGGTTTGATTTATTGCACTAACACGCTACTCAAGTTAATCCCTGAGTTTGCTTAGCCAAGCTTCTTTGAATGATTTCAATATAGAAAATAATTATAAAGTACAAATATGGAAGAGGGGTAGTAGATGTGGTTTCTCAACCACCATGTGAATGGAGACAGGGATGCCAATGAACAAAGACGTAGCAGTACTTGTCAGTCTTATAAATATTAGGAGGTGATATAGTCCATGACAATAAAAATTTTAAATTAAATTAAAAAATTTATTGACAATGACTACGTAAATTATTGATTTTATAAAATATCTAACAATATGGATATATAATTTAGTGAAAGCTACCTATATATCAGGCGGCTATCATATAGTTTAATATATTTTATCTATATATATTATAATAATCAAAATATCTGTTTCCTTAGTTTTGTTACTTATATGAAGAAATCATTTCAGGGAGACTAATGATTACTCTAGTGTTTATCTTATAATTACAATTTGATAGCAACCGTCTAAGAGAAGAAAATGTTTACAGAAAAGGCATAATCAGCCATGATGACTTTCTATTTTGAGGGCAATCTCAATCTTATGGATCAAATTCAAACATCCGCGACTTTGTGGCTGAAACCATTCTGGAACAACAAATATAAATTACATTGAACCACAGCCTCATATTATAATATTATATTTTATAGCTAAATGCATGTGTCACCACGCACCACCAAAATTATACTTATTAACATTGTCGTCTGTATCATTTTTGTTTAAAAGAAAACCTAATTCCAACTATTTAAAATAAGGGAAACTCTTGCTTTTAATAATATTTGTAGTTATTATTTAATTAGTATAAATATTAAATTATTTTTAATAAATAATTTATTTAATTTATGTATATAAATTTAAAAAATATAAATACAAATTATATTAATTTGTGTATAAAAATTTTAATAAATATAAATTATATATTTTTTATATATAAATATACATATAATTTATTATTAACTAAATACTAATAAAAAATAATAATATTTACTGCTAGCATGACATTTTCGCAATAATCTCAAGTGGATGTTATCCAAAGAAAATCCATATCCCATCCCATTCAACCTACAGTGGCAGTGTGAGTGGTCGACAACCTCATCCACCCCCCACTTTCACATACAATCTTTTACCCATTTTGCTGAGTTTCCCATCACTTCCCTTCACTTCTACCCTTGTGCTTCTCGTGCCTTAAATTGAAAAATAAACATTTTAAAAAATATCCTTTTTCTTCATTGCGTTTCATTATTTTGCTTGCCTTTGATCATGACATGAAACCATAAGATATTAAATTATTAATGCACTTTTTAAAGAATCAAAACTGAAAAATTCAATATTTTTACTGTTTAACGTATTAAAAACTTAAAAAAGTATTTTATAATAAAACTAAACTATGTTTACAAACTCAAAAAAATTATGTATACAAAAAGAATTAATTATTATATATTATTTATGTATAAATATATGTATTGTTTAATATATATTTAAAATATATTTATATGATAATATTTATTTTATATTATTAATTAATTTGATAACTGATTTTTTGTATATACCTAAGATAACTGTTATAAAATTAGGTGGTAATAACATAAGACAAAGTAATTAAATTAATTTAATATTAAAAAATATTTCCATAATCGATATTGCTTACAGTTAAAGTTAAACAATTATTCTAGAAGTAGAAAGAAAGTATACTAAATAAGCACAAGCGTCACGTGAAGAGCCAAGCAGTACTAGAGAAGAGTAGGAAAAGATGGTTGGTGTGGTAAGTGGGAGTAATATATATATTCTAATATCTAATTTTAAATGGAAAGATAAAATATTATGTGTTAGATTAATTAGACAATAAAGATTAATTATTAATTTTAAAATAATTATTTATTTATATATTTTCAATTTCATATAATGTATAGCAGTGATGTTATTGTTGTTGTTATATAAACACATCAATTTAACACAAGAAGTAATGTATTTTTTATTTTAATTTTTCATAATTTCTAGTCAAAATTCTCAGTTCTAATGCTCAAAAGAATAAAAAACAAAACAACAAAAAAATAATTAGACTACATCTACAATGTTTTGTTAGAAATTGATGAATCTTTAGGCAATTATTATCCATTCTGGTTGATGAGTCTTAACAAAATATTTTTATACCCTTTTGAAATATTATATGAAGAAGTCTGAAAATTTGAGTAAGTACCAGCATCTCAAATTTATTTATCAGGCTATAAGTTATTAGATATTTATTTTTGAAAATTGTATAGAAACTTTAACTATAAAAGTGAGAATTAAAATAAGAGAAAGTATGAGGCCAGCATTTTTTTTAAATTTGGCCACTACTTAATCATAAAAAAAATAATAATTCTATACTATTAGATGTAATTTTACACCATTAAAAATATTTATAATAACTAATTAATAGTTATAAATCACAAAACTTACTGATCCCTATCATTCCTCTTAAAATAAAATAGTAAAAAATCTTACTTTACTTAAAATTAACACCTTCATATACACTACAACAAAGGTGTGGTTTTGCAGCGGGTTTTTTTTATCTATTAGCGGCAGTTTTAAACCGCCGTAAAATCAAATTTCGACGGTTTGATAGAACACCTTAGTTATTGGTATAGAGAAGTAATTTTGTGACAGTTTCTAACAACCGTTGGTATAACTGCCGCTGAATCAATATTTTACGCTAACTAATTTAGTGGCGGTTTTAAACCACCGCAATACACAAATAAATAGGATTTAGTTCATTTTTTAACTAGCAGTTCGTAACCACCGCAATGTTATTACCGTTTGTAAATTTAGGACTGTTTGCGGCAGTAATAAAACCGCCGCTAAGTTCAATACAAATTAAAAAAAAAATTGGATTTTGCTTTTCAAAAACGCTGATTTTTCAATAAATTATTGTTAAAATTTTAAAGGTTCGTTTTTCACCAGCTATAATTGTGGTCCGACAATATTTAGGTTTAATCGGATTTAGGACTCGGTTATGATCTAAAAAATAGACTTAGTAAGTCAGTATTATATTTAAAACCGAATCTAAGTTATAATAAATTTGGTTTCACCCGACTCATGTACATCCTTAGTACGTCTTTACCATAACTTAATTAATATATCTTAATTAAAATTCACTTTGTTGCTTGTTTCATGCGCAAAGCTAACACGTTAAACACGCCGGTTGGAGGGAAATTCAGGGCATTGTTATCAATCACTTTCAAGTTTCAACTGGTAGAAACTAGAAACAATAGGAGCATTAAATTATTCTGATAATAACAAAAATATTTCTTTTTCAAAAAGAAATTAAAAAAAAAGAAGAGATATTATAATTTCCACGGATTTCTTGCATGTTGGAACAATTGCAATGCAAGCCCTCTTTTTTACGGAGCTAATTGCTTTCTCAAGTTGCACACGACTTTGTCATAAGAGGAGGAATACTATTAGTACCTGAAAAAAACCAAATTTCCCTCTCTTTGATCAGGTAAGTATTCACAATTAGTTAACTTCAACAAATTAAGACAATTATTGGCCATCTTAATCTCACAGACTTTTCTTCCTTTTTCGGTGTCAGGTGGGTCACGTTAATAATGTTCCTCATAGAAGATTTGTCAATAGAAAATACCTTTAAAGCCACCCAAAGTCATTTAATCAATTTATGCATGTTTCAACAATTTATTATATTGATAGAAGTTAAACCCAAAAGGCCAAGACTTTATTATTTAATGAAAATAAATTTCAAGTATGTATGACGTGGTGGTAGTTGGATATTGAAGAAGAGAAGAAGGAGGTAGCGACCATGGTTAGTGCAATGGATCGGACGTGACGACAGTTGTGGTGGTGGTCTAGTGGACGGTGACGTGGTAGTTAAAATTTGAAAAAGCCTTAAATTAAGAGTAAAGTATTATTTTTGTCCCTAACATTTGGGGTAAGTCTCAAAATTGTCTCTAACGTTTGAATCGTCCTATTTAAGTCCCTAACGTTTCAAAATTGACTCAATGTTGTCCTGCCGTTAAAAATCTGTTAACGTAATTGATGGCGGGACAAAATTGAAACGATTTTGAAACGTTAGGGACTTAAATAGGACAAAAATATTGGGGACAAAAACGATACATAGAAATAAATTTTAATTTTATCCTTCACTAATATCAATCTTTTATGGTACATAGTTTATAGTTATTCAATTATTTTTTAATCATATTTAAGTAAATTACACTTAATTACATTACTTTGATTCTAAATAAATTAATTTTTTTATAATTTTACTTTTAAAGATTTTTACTCATCATGAAATGTTTATAAAATTATTAGAATCACATTACTTTATTGTATATGTATCATTTTTTCCTACAAGTTTATGTAATAGTCATTTTACAAACATTTTATGATGAGTAAAAGTTTTTAAGAGTAAAATTATAAAAAAATAAATTTATTTAGAATAAAATTAATTTGATCAAATATAATTTACTTAGATGTGTTTAAAAAATAATTGAATAACCATGTACCGTAAAAAATTGATATTGTTGAATGATAAAATTAAAATTTATTTATATGTATCATTTTTGTCCCTAATGTGTTCGTCCTATTTAAGTTCCCAACGTTTCAAAATCATCTTAATTTTGTCCTGCCGTCAATTTCGTTAATAGATTTCTAACGGCAAGACAACATTGAGTCAATTTTAAAACGTTAGGAACCTAAATAAGACGATTCAAACGTTAGGGACAACATTGAAATTTACCCCAAACGTTAAAGACAAAAACGATACTTTACTCCTTAAATTAAAATGACATTATTTATATATTTTAATTTTCTTATTTTTTAATCATAATCAATAGTTTAATTTTGGAAAATGAATATTGTCCTTTCTTATTTTAATAATGTCAATCATTTTTTCTATAAATTCATACAAACAATATAATGCAAAAAGAGTATATGAAGCGATATTATGAAAAAAAAATCATTTCCCTAATTTTGATGCATTGAAATATTAAATTATCATTTAGATAATTTTTTAAGTAATGAATTTGTTGTCCACAATAATTTTAATTCGAGGCCAATAATTAATTTCGTCGTGAATCTGAACTCCATTTAAGGGTCTATTGTTGATCAATAAATTATTGTATATACAAAGTACAATTCAAACCCCTTACACTTATTTAAACGACCACTAGACTAACTCAAATTAGTTACTATTTTTATTAATATGACAATATACGATTAAATAATTAAATAACACTCTTTTAATACGATTCGTATATGAAAATTAAATTATTTAATGAATTCTTTTAATCAACAATAATGTACTTTTTTTATACCTTATTTCTTATGAAGTTATAAAAAATATAAATAAAATTTAAACCAAATATACCTGGAATTATAGACATAGAGTATATATTAGTTGCAACTCTTTAAAGTTTAAACAATAAATCAACTAGATTTTTCCCCCACATGAAAAAGAAGAACATAAATAAACTAATAGCACAAACTGCGGTATGAGTAAGTATGGATTACAACCCTTTGCATTCTTTTTTTTTTATTTAAATGAATTGAATAATCCCTAATTTTAGGCCTTACATCAGATTTTGTTTATAAATCTGAATCTAATATTTTATTAAGTTTATTCAAAATATTTGAATTTAATTAAACNAATATATTTTTAATTATGTAATATGACTTTAGATTGAAAAAAAACAATAAATATAATCTAAATTCAACTAAAAAATAACACCAAACAAAAAAATAGTAAACTCAAATCAAGCAAATATACTTTGTGTTCGGCCATGTCTTCCACCCATATTGAACATATTTTTTTCAAGATAATTTTTTGTGTACTATGACAACAAATTAATGATTTTCTTCTTTATCATTTATTTCGTTCAATCTCAATAATATGGATTAGTTTGAATTAGTTTTTATTTTAGTAATTATCAAAATTTAAGTTAATAAATAATACTAAATCTGTAGTGCTAACATTAAAAATATTTTATGAATTTAGTAAACAATAAAGTTAAAAAGAAAATTAAAATTATATGATAATTAATTTAATTAATTTTTAATAATTTTGAATTTTTAATTTTTTAAAAATAGGGATTTGTAAATATATAGTATAGTTACGTATACGATAATTTCTCTTTTTTGCGTGTAATTTCCGTTTTGCATAGTCTTTTTTTTTTGTTAGTAACATGACAAGCTAAGTAGCGAGGGTGAAGTGGAATGATTATTGATAAAGATAGGAGTGGGAGTCGGTCGGAAAAGAAGAGGGTATTGAACTAAAATACTTTAATAAATTAGAGTTTGAGATGGTTATTTTTTAAAAAAAACTAAGTAAATTTTTTTATTTAGATAATTTATAGAATATTTTTTTATTTTTTTATATGTATTAAAGTAAATCTATAATCTATTGTTTATATTGTTAATTTTTTATTATCTCTCTAGCAGGAGTTATTTTTGTTTTTTCCCTTTGTATACCCAGCTGTTCACATAAAACTCTGATTATAATAATTTTATCAAGTTGGTGAGGCAACGATAACTCCGATCCGTTATAAACCTTTATTCATGTTTCTTACTAAAGAATTACTTTTTGGGAAATATTCTTACATAAGGTTCTGAAAACCGGTTCGAATCGGCCGGTCGAATCGGTTGAACTGTGAACCGGTGAAGTTTTCGGTTCGGACAGAAGTCATAATCGTCTTTTTTTTAAAACCGTTATCGAACCACTGAACCGACCGAGAACCGGTCAGTCGAACCGAATCGGGACCCGGCCGGTTTTCAGATTTTTCACCAAAACCTAATCCTCTTCTCCCGTCCTTGAGCACTCACTTCACTCACACTACCCGCAGCAACATCTGGCCATCGAGCTCCTCCATCACTCTGTCACTTGCTCCGTCCAGCCACCACCGTGCCACTCCGCCGTCGCAACTGTCATTTCCAGCCACTCTCCCCCAAGCCATTCCCCCAATTCTCAGTCTTTCCTCTCTCAACTCTCAACGCTAGGTTACAGTCCCCCCCACCGTCGCAAGGCTCGACTCAGCGCTAAACAATCGGTGCCTCCGCCTGTATATTCTCTTGGTAGCCCGTCGTCTGTCGCACGTCGTGGGTCGTCGTGCTCATTGCCTAGTCGATGGTCGCCCTCACCTTCTCATCACCGGCGTTCTTGCTCCTTCTCCCTCATACTCTACTCATTGCTCACTTCTCAGAGTCTCATACTAAAAGTAATGGTTATTTGTTTACCTTTTTTTTGTTCATTTGTTGTTCAGATTCAGAGATGTCCCTTTCCTCCTTTGCTTGGTAAGATTAGTATGATTTAGTTTATTCATTCAAGATCTTGCTTAGATTTTTTTTATGCTTAATCACTTAGTTGGGCATTTGATTAAATTGAGGATAATTGTGCAGAACAATGACTGTATGAACGTTGCAGATCTTGTTTTAGTTAGTGATTCTTTTAATTAGTAGCTTGCAGTTTTAATTCTTATTTGGTTGTTGGATTGCTATATTAACTTATTTTGTTATGCTCTTGATCTTTCTAATTTGTTACTTTGATAAATTGTTGTTCTAGGAGTTGTTCTTGATTTTGTAAACTGTAATTGTTAGATTGTGCTGATTTTGATATTTTAATAACTTATTAATTTGATAAATTGTATTTGTGGTTTGTTCTTTTTTATTTTGATATAGGTGTACATAGGAAAGGAACTAGACAAAAAGTTATTCAATATAATACTGAACACTATTATTAATACGAACAAAGGTAATTTAATGTTCTTCACATCAATTCCTTAGTTCTAAGCTTGATGCAGGTGTCCACAAGGAAGGAACGAGAAGCTGTCTTAGATATGCTTCCTTAGATGTTATGTTTTTTTTAGATGAGTTTGAGGAATGTTAAGAAAACCCATAACGAGAAGCTTTGTTCTCCCGCGCTCCAGCTTTATTTTTAATGATTAGTATGTTGTTCCAGTTCTTGTTTTCTTGTTGGTTTACTATATTTTAAAGCTTTAGTTGTTCTTGTTATTTTGATTTTCAGTTTTAATTGATCTTATTAACTTGTTAATTTGATAAATTAATGTTTTAGTGCTGTTCTTAACTTTTAAATTTTAGATTGTTTAGTTGTTATGTTGTTTTTGGCCTTTTGATAATTTGTTAATTTTATAAATTGGTCTTGTTATGATTTGCTGTTCTTGATTTGATAAATTGTTCATGTTATTAATGTTGATTTGATAAATTATTCATGTTGTTGATCTTAATTTGCTAAATTGTTCATGATGTTGATCTTAATTAATTGTTCTTGACTTCTTGTATTAGAAAGAGAATGAAATTGAGGTATATCAATTAGAGGAAGTTATAAATTAAAAAGAGGATACTCATTGGGTAGAGCTCCTTTGTTACTTCATTAAATATTTTTTTGGGTTTCTAATGCAATACCTGAGATTAAGAATTGAATGGAAGATGAGCAATATTGACTTTTTTTTTGTTTGAATATGAATTCAAGATTCTGTAAAACTGACTTTTACTAGGAATCCTATCGCTTGCTCAATATGTTTCAGTGCTTCCCAGGTTGAGCCATCATACTGTGCATGACAGATTCATGTTATGATGCAATAAAAGACTGACAGTGATCAAATTAAATACCTCAAAATATTAGTATTCTCTATGCAGCAATTTGACATGTAATATGAAGATGGTGAATAATTGAATGATTTGTGATTGATTATTTATTTTTTTATTATTTGACTTGTGTTTGTATTTGAATAAAATTATAATAGTGGTTGATGTAATACTTTTAATTTGAATAATATTTAAAAGATTATATTAGTTTATAATTATATTTTTGTGTGTTTATTTATATTTTATTTATTATTTTTAATCGGTTCAATTATAGTCGAATCGATTGAACATATAAATCAATAAATCAGTAGTTAGAGCGATTCGATGACCAGTTTGGTTTTCAAAACCTTGTTCTTACATCATTTGTGGAATAAAAATTTTTAATATTAATTTTAAATAAAATAAGAAAAGGATAAAAAAAGCATAAATAGTGAAT
>NC_029780.3:113168982-113170804 GCF_000817695.3 Arachis duranensis | reverse complement strand
TATGCAAGGGAAATAATACACATGCACGTAAAAAATAAAAAACAATTTGTGTGTTTTTGGAATATTTTTCTAGGTCAAATACTGGCTATTTTTTCAATATTAGATTATTATGTGAAATTTATCAAAATATTGATATTTGTTAGTAAATTTTGTTAATAAGGGATAGTTGTCAAAGAAAAGAAATCGTTAATAGTTTAGAAAGTTCAATTGAAATTCAACGAGATTTAATCAGTTTAGTTAAATATAAAATAAAATTATTAAAATTTTTATATATAAATTTTAAATATTCAAATTTAATAATTGTTAACTAATAAAATTTACAATTTGTAATTTTATATAATAATTTGTTCATATTTTAAATTTTATCATGATGAAAAAATCATAAAATAATAAATTTCTAATAATTTTAATTTTTAAATTCTAATAAACTAATCACTAATAAAGTAATGAGTATTCAGTAATATTCATCAATCAATAAAGAAAATATAGAACAAATTTTTTTTTAAAATAATTATAATAATTTAAAAATAAAAAATAAGAGAAACTAAAAATAAAAGAATTAAACAATTAATTCAAACTCAGCAATTACACCACCATCAAGACATCAACTCTAACTAAGAATACAACAAACAGAAAAGAAAATCGCAACTCACCCAGGAATAGATGTACGTGTGTGATTATGGAGGCAAACACCTTTACTACTATTTAAAATTTTTTTAATAGTATATGATAATAATATTTATTTATCCCACTAAATTATTAAATTTGACTCACAATAACTTTTTGTTCAATTTTTAGTATTTTATAGTTAATTTAAGAATTTTGTATTAAGTATCATTAGAATGATTAATTCTCAATTTAAATAATTTTTTTTAGAAATCGACTTGAAAGAGTATTATTTATCTTTTTTATATTAGTTTTAATTTTTTCTATAGCAATTACATTAAATGAAAGAACGTTCTCAACTATAAATCTCAATAAGAGTTGACTTTCAATTGTATAAGAAGTAAAATTTTAAATAATTATTTACTTATATATATAACCAAGTTAAACAATAAGACTTGAAATAATGTTAGTCATAACTGATTTTGTTATCTTAGACTAACTTAGCTGGATTTGGTTAACAAAAAGACTTAGATGTGTAATTTTATTCTATATAAAAAAAAGATATTTCGATTGTATTGTTAACAAAAAGATTACTCAACAACAACAACAAAGCCTTGTCCCACTAAGTGGGGTCGGCTACATGAATCAAACGACGCCATTGTGCTCTGTCATGTATCATGTCTACAGTGAGACCGTTTACATGTAGATCTCGTCTGACCACCTCATGGATGGTCTTCTTAGGTCTTCCTCTGCCTTTCGCCCTTTGTCCATCTTCCATCTCATCCACCCTCCTGACTGGATGTTCTATCGGTCTTCTTCTCACATGTCCAAACCACCTGAGACGCGATTCAACCATCTTTTCCACAATGGGTGCTACTCCAACTCTCTCCCTTATATCTTCATTCCTTATTTTATCCAATCGCGTATGACCACTCATCCATCTCAACATCTTCATCTCTGCCACACTCAGCTTATGTTCGTGCTCCCCTTTAGCCGCCCAACACTCCGTACCATACAGCATAGCCGGTCTTATAGCGGTGCGATAGAATTTACCTTTAAGTTTTAAAGACACTTTTTTGTCGCATATAAAACCAAATGTACTCTGCCATTTTGACCAACCTGCTTGGATCCTAAGATTTACATCCTGTTCAATCTCTCCATTATCCTGTATAATGCACCCAAGATACTTAAAACTTTTAACTTTTCATAGGATGTT
>NC_029780.3:113163256-113166509 GCF_000817695.3 Arachis duranensis | reverse complement strand
CACATTAAAAATAAAAGAAATTAAACATGTATTTAACTATTTATATACAATTATATAATAATTAATGGATAATTTAATAACTGATTTTTTTGTAACATAATATTTTTATTATAAAAATTATTATATTTATATATTTTGCCCCACTATAAAATTTTTTTGGATCCGTCACTTATTCATCCCAACTCAAAATACAACAAAAAGTAAAAAACAGCAGCTCAAGAACCAGATTTTAAATTTTACATTTCAGTAACTCAGTAAAACTAACAAAATAAACAGCCATAAATTAAAATAAACATAGATTTCAGCAGTGATTACTCGTAATCATAAACATTATTCGGATATTCCATACTCTAGAATCATTAAAAAATAGAAACTCAAAATCATAAAAATTAACAAAAGAAAAAAAAACTGAACGAGTAGAGCTACTGGCAATGATGGAGGAACCAAACTGACATCGACGGAAAAATGAAATAGGCGGCAAAAAAAGAATGAAATTCAACTACCGACGAGGGAAGAACGACGAGATAGAGATGATGATCAAACAAACTGACCAGTGATGTAGGAATCAAAATGACCGCACTTCGATCTGCAAGTCCAAGACAACGACGACACCCTCTAATTGAGGAGAATAGTTCGACAAGAGCTCCTGGCTACTGCTGCTGGTGGTGGCTGAGAGAAAGCAGTAGTGGGTTTTCGGCAACTAAAGCAGGTAACGGGTGAGAAAAGGATTTAGAATTAAGTTAGAGTCACACAAAAAATCACAAAAAAAGGAGTCGGGGTAGAGTTCCGTGGATTTTTTTTAAGATATATACACATTCAAACTCATAATTCTAAATATCGAATCGGTTTCCATCGATTTATTGATTAATTACTGATTCAGCTAGTTTTTTTAACCTTTTTTTACAAAACAATTTTGGACAATAACAAAATCGATGCGATATAATTTTTAAAACATTAATCATTAGTAATTAGTAATGATTTAAATTTCTTTAAATTTAATTTTTTTTAAAAAGAAATCATTAGTTACTATTTCAATTGACTGAAATTTAATCATATTTAAAAGAACTCATTAATAATTATTTTAATTAAATATAAAGGAAAATCCTTTAAAAAAAATTGTTAGTAACAATTTTAATTAACTACCTCATCCTTTAGAAATCGTTAATGACAAATTTTTTGTTGTGGAGAAAAAAATAAACATCATTTACAATTGTTGATACACATTTTATTATGAGTAATGTTATTCATTTAAATTATTTTATGAACTAAGTCTAACAAAATTAAATAATAAAATTTAGAATAATTTTAATCATAATTAATTTTTGTTATATTAAATTAATTTGATTAGATTTAGTTAAAAAAATTTAAATATATAATATTATTCTCTTATTATTATATATGTTGATGTATATTATACTATTTTAACCTAGTATTAACGTATTACATCTATCATACTAAAATTAATTTGTGCCTAGTACTACCAACCAAACTCTCATAATATCCTGGCTCAGAGTTCAGATAATTGGAAATTTGAAACCATTCACACTCGTATATTATTAAAATAATACTTTCTCAACTCAATATAAGATCATCTAATTATTTCATCTCATAACATATTAAATATGCACTATATGTCTAATATGTGTATCATCCAAAAATATTTCTAACTTAATATCTCTGGTGACTCATGATAATTTGAACATCAGATTGAATTCCTGCGAGATAATGCCTGCATCACTGGCAACAATCTACTCTGAGCCCCAAAAGAATGAATCAGAAATTTTTATATCTTATTCACCTTTTTTTTATTGCGGTTTTATTATAAAGTAACTTTCAAGTCAAAAAGTAATAAATCTATTTCCAAACAGCATATATTCCAGCTAATTAATCAGCTTCACTTGCTTACGTGGTGTTCATAAACAAATTAAAAGATCTCATAGAAAAAACAAATTAAAAGAAGATGGAGCCGAACAAGAACCATAGAAAAAGAAAATAAGTATTCCGTAATAATAATATCGAGTAGAGTCAAAATTCTGTGGTTTTTCTTTTTTTAAATATTTTGTTTGTATCCGTTTTTAGTATTCAATTGCTAATCAAATAATGTGTGAATTGAATAAGATTATTCTTTCCATCCTATATACATTGCTATGTCACTTTCTGTACCGCACCGGGGTCTGCATCATGCATAAGAAAAAATAAGTGTAGAACCTAACAAAGTCGATAGCCTAACCTATTAAGTATTAAATTCCAATATCCATGTCTATCTATATATGTATACGAAAAGCGACAAAGCTCCAATAGACACCACCCACTAACATGGCTCTATAGGATATGCCTTAAGCCGTATAAATTTAGTATTAAACAGTTCAATATTTTTTATAAAATAACTTTTTATAAAATTTATCATTATATTAATTAAAAGATTATGATAAACTATTAAAATAATATTTGAAAATTTATAAAATTAAAAGAGTTACTTCAAAAGATATAATAATAAATAAAATTTCAAAATATTTTAAAAATCACAAAAATGACTAAATTAAAAAAAGATTTGATGTATTTTTTAAACATATTATTAGAGAAACTATATTTTTTACTTTTAAAAGTACGTAATTTTATATTGTGAATTTTTAAATTTTTTTATGTGAATTTCCCTAATTAAAAAAAAAACAACTTAGAAATCGATTTTTATTATAATTTTTGTACATATTTTTTAAATAGTTATATAACTGTTTTTAGAATATTTTAACTACAGGATACGTCAATTTGTAAATACAAAAATAATTTATTATTCATGAAAATATAAATTTTGATTATTTTTTTGTATTTTAAATTATTCAAAAATTATTTATTATTTACATCGTTTAAAATTATTTTTATTAGCACGATAACATTTTAGGTATCATTTGATAATTTCCCAAAAATGTGAAGCATAATTTTTTATATGATTTATTATTTGTACACGAATGAGCATAATAATCACATGGTGCGAGTGATGGATAGAAAACGTCAAAAGGCATATATTTACTTGGAGATACGTATTTGAGAATTTGTCTTTGGATGCGTATGAGTATGAGTATGTGGATGTTCGTATACACATGCATCATGCATGTTAGTTGTCTCAACTTGGGTGTTGTCGCTTTGCTTATTTGTTCATTCTCTTTCATCTGATGAGTCGGCATAGATGGTGACGTGTTAATTAATAAATAATTATATTTTTAAAAAATTCTTGGTGTGATTATTAACTTTTAGT
>NC_029780.3:113162644-113163192 GCF_000817695.3 Arachis duranensis | reverse complement strand
ATATTTTATTTTTAATAAATTAGATTTTATTTAAATTTATTATTAATTAATAAATTATTATATACATACAATAGGACGTGGGAATCGAATTTCTAACCCTTATACATATATATTAGTAGATTAATTATTAGAATCAAAATTTGTTAATGAATAATTATATTTAAATAGATTTTTTTTTTCTCTTTAACAACTAAATTTTCTATGTTTATTTATTCTCTTTCAACCAATTATTAAAATAAAATAATGATATGTTATAACAATCATCGTTTCATGACTTTCATCCCACAAACCACTATCACAACCTCAAAAACCTAATTCAATCTTCTTCGTCTTAAAAAAATCCAATATTTTTTAATATTCCTATTTCATTAAACCCTTCTAAAAAATCTGATTGGATTTTTTATATCGATTTTTATTATTTTTGGAAAAAAGGTTGTTTATTTGTTATCTTTTGTTTTCTTATCTCTGTAAAATAATCTTTTGAAAAACAAATAATACAAGTATACAACTCATTCAAATCTTACAAATAAAAAAGTTAAAATACTCAC
>NC_029780.3:113133311-113162604 GCF_000817695.3 Arachis duranensis | reverse complement strand
AAAAAAGTAGAGCTGTTAGAATCATGCAACTATATTATTGACAGAATATTTATTTAGAAAAAAAAGGAGGATAGAATATACAACCGTGAGAACTAAAGATAATGGCAAATCCTACTCGTAATATACTACTTTATTATTCAATGTACCTTGACTTTTTAGTCTCCATAAAATTATTTTCAACCTTTCAAAACTAAATATAATTGACCTCTTCATCTACCAATAAATTAGAATACATACAGTTTATACCGTACATATGATTCTTACATATCTATGAATGCGTGGCTCTTCCTTCATATCTCAGACTGGGATCGGACGACATTGCATATTTTTTGCAAACAAAAACGTTATTCATTTGTACTTCCAAGAAAAAAAATTTGTCTATTTAGATATTGAGAAATAAATATTGTTTTAGTTTTTAATATTTAGGGTTAAAATTAAAATTATTTTTAACTTTATTTTAAATGATCGGCAACATTTTGTTTGATATTAAAATCATTTTTTAGATAGATTTATTCTTTATAAAAAGAGAAATTATATAGAAACAACGTTTTTCAACAATATAAACAATACGTTAAAAAAGAAAAGTTAATTTTAATTTTAAAAATTAAATTTTAAATTAATTAGATATAATTATTGTTTTGAATTTGACTTTTAACAACCACAAACCCTTCCCTCACATCCGCACCGCGCCCCACCCTTGCTCCTCACAACTCCCACCGTCTCTTGCGAACTACCGCACGTGTTTCGGCTTCTTCGTGCATCTACAACCGCCGCATGTATCTGTGCTTCGTCACGCCTCCCAAATCACCGCACGCAGCCCAACCTTGTTGTACCTTCACTCTATCCGTCGCTGTAGGCAGACCAGCCTCGTCGCACCTCCATCGCGCTGCTGCAAGCGACCCAACTTCGTCCTCCATCGCGTCATGATGATTGCCTCTGCCCCTTCGCCTCTATCGCGCCACTACAATCAGCCCAGCTTCGTCCTCCATTGCACACGCGAATGTTTATTTTTCATATAAATAGAATGTTTATTTTTCATGCAAATGGGATGTTTGTTCTTAATATGAATGAGATGCTTGTTCTTCATGCAAATAGGATGTTTGTTCTTAATACAGAACGGCTCACCTGTACTCGGAGATGGTGACGACGAGAGACAGCGGTGCTTGGAAACTTTCTCGCCGATGAAGGGGACTGCGTACTAGGGTAGGTGATAATCGATTGACTGTGGTGAAAAGGAGACTTGGGTTAGAAGGAGGTGTAATTAGGTCAAAATAAAATTTGGTAAAAGTTGTAAGTTTAGAATGAAAGTGAAATTGAATAATTAATGGACCTGGAATTTGGCCTGTTATTCACGTGGTTCGTAATTGTTCACATAGCGGGATTGTTATAAAATTTAATAATTACCATTCTTCTAAAAAAACATCAATCTTAAAAATCATCTATCATCATCTTCCATTTACGTCCATTATCATTATCACCATCATCATCATTTATCCACCTCCATCGTCATCATTCACCTCTATCAAAATTATCCATCACTAAGTTACATATACCTTCATCCTACTATCAGATAAAATTCTCTCTCTCTATATATATTTTTCTCAGCGAGTCCAATGACGGCAGCACCTCCTCTCTACGCTAGCACCGTGCTCTCCTTCTCCTTCTTCGATCCACATATATTGTCTCTATTATTTATTGAATAGTTATTGTTGTTGTTGGTAGAATGTGAGTGTGAGTAAAAGAATTTGAGATTGAATGAAATATTCTAAAAGAGATTGTTGAGTAGTTGCTATTGTTGATAGATTGTTGAGTGGTTATTGTTGATAGTAGATTGTTATTATTTTGAAAGAGTGGAGAAAAATGGATATAAGAGATTTAGGAAAATATATAAAAAGTATTTCTGTCATTTAAAAAATTGTTGCTTTCAAAAGAACGATTTTAAATTTTTAATATAGAATTTTGAGAAACATTTCAAATTAAACAAAAAGTTAGGAATAATTTGGATTTTAACTCCAAATCTTAAAAACCAAAATAGTAGCTAGTTATCCTTATATGTTAATTTTATTATTATTAAATTAAACTATGAACTCAACTAGTTCTTGCTTGTTTATGTACTTTATTACCCTCTATCATCCCACACGCAAAAAGAAAAGGTGCATAAGAAATTCATTGTTAGCTAGTGAGCATTTTTTTCTTTATTTTTTTTCTTTTTTTTAATCTATTTGTTTAGGAGTATATATATATTTGACAATTAATTCTCTTGTATCATTTTAATTATTCAATAAGTCTATTAGGGACTGATCCGATACAATTTGTTTTGTTTGGTTTAATTTGGGTAATCAAATCAAACTTGTTAAATTTCATTATCCTGCCCTCGACCTCAAATCCTCAATGGTTCTCTACCCAAAAGTTAAGTTTGATTTTTTTTTTATGAAATAAAGAAATTAAATCTCAACACACTAAAATGGAGTAATAAAATAAACAAACAGAAACACTAAAAGACAAATCCAAATATATAGGTGATTAATCTTCTGTTATTTTTGACAATATCATTAATAATCAAAAGGATTAATACCAGTCTATTTTTTTTAGCTCAAAAATATTATTCTTTGTATGATCTTAACACATATTTTTCTATTGTTGAAAATTCTGTTATTACGTTCTAATCAGATGTTCTAAATCATTACAAAGAATCCAGTTAGCCACATCTTCTACTCCTCTTTTCTATTATGCATGTCAGTCCAACTCGCAAACAGACCTTTAATAGTTCCTGGGACAGCCCAAACTCTATGAAACCATCTCAACCAAGCACACCACACCTACCATGTAAACTCACATAAAAGAAATAAATGATGAACAAATTCCATCTCTTTTTTACACAGGACACATACATTGTCACTCTGATGAATAACGCCTAATCTACTCAACCTGTCTTTAGTATTCACCTTACCGACTAGAACAAACCATCCAAAAAGCTCAATTCTCAGCAGAACCAACCCTTTCTAAATTGAACTTGTGAAACTATAGCTCGTAACCTCTTTCAAAAGAGTCTCCGATTGCAACACCTGCACAAAAGAGTTAATAGAAAAACACATTTATTATCAAATCTCCAAATAAGATTATCCTCTCTACCAGTTGATAGCTTCACTTACCTTAACCTCTCATGAAGTTAATGAACAAGTTCCAATTCCCATTGGAACAACTCTCTCCTCCAATGATAATTTCAAATTTACTCTAACTCATCTCAAAACCCACAGTCCTCCTATCACAGATCCTTATTGGGTTGAAATAGAGAAAAGCCTTGAAAAACTTACTTTTAGAGGACCACCTTAAACTCAATTATATTTCCAAAATAGAATTTTTCTTCCATTCTCTACTTCCATCACGAGTCCACTAATAATTTTATTTTTCACCTGTTATTTTTTTATATTTAACTAACAGATATTTTTTTACGGACTATTTTTTACTGATATAATTTGATTTGATAATATTACATTAGAATTCAAATTGTTACTCCATTAAATAAGTTTGATTACTTGATTACCCAATGTTTGTTCTTGCTTCTTCTCTAAAACGTTTGATTATTAGTCACCTCCTTTGTCCAACAATGTGATGTATTTTGGATTATTATTTGATATTTGTGTACATTTATCTATGATTATCTTTATATTGTGTTTAATTTGCGGATTTAATAAAATAGTATTTGCCAATATAAAAGTTTGACAGTTTAAGGATAAAATATTTGATTACTCTATTAAAAAAAATTAAGTTACCTTGGTGTGAAAATTTGATTTTTTGGTAAGGACAATTTTGTATATAAAAAAATTAAAAATAAAAAATATCCTATATTTTAAAGAATAAAATCGTACTAACTCTTAAAATTTTAATGGTTCACATGTTTGTTTATTCCCAGAATCGAAAATTGATTTTTGTATGCAATGCATAATGGAAAAAGAGAACAAAAGAGATCACATTGTGTATTTACGTTGTTTACATTGAAACAATAAGCAAAATATGAATGGGGTTAATTTCAACGAAGAACTTTCACACAACATGATTGAAACCAATTTGGTTTTTATTAATAAGAAAATGTGTTTTTCTATTGTGAATTGATAGGGAGAGATTGAGAGAAGGATCGAAGGAATGGCTGATGGCGTGTGGCTAAAGGCTGGATATACATGTAATTTTCTTGATTAAAATGTGTATGAAAATATAAAACTACAAGAGTGACTTACAAGTTACAACTCGTGGATGATTAGCAATGTATATGAAGTAGTTTTAATAATAATAATAATAATAATTTATAGTTATTATAATGACTATTGACTCTTGTAATTACTTTTTTGTTTTTATAATTTTTCTTAATATTTTAGTTTAATATTTTTATTTATTTTGTATTTTATATTTTTATTTTTTGTCTGAAAAACTGTATTAAACCATAATCATATGACTTTAAATTAATTGATAAAAATATGACTTGAGGAGTAGAAATGTAGAATGGATGTCAAAAAGAAGATTTAAATTTTAGACTCGTTGGTGTGAGGATGATTCAGTTCAAATTTTGATTAGTGAAGTTTGAAACACAAAAATTGAAAACTCTTCCATGTTTTGACTAGTTTAAAATTAAAGCTTAAACTCGTTTAACATTAGCTAGTCATATGGCAAAGGAGTAGTTTTTCAAGCTTTAAAAAATAGATTAATGAGGCATCAGATTTAATGGAAGGTCCTGAAATCATGGAACTTGAATGGAGAGCTCTATTGAAAAAATAAATCTAGAATTAAATGGCTAAAAGAAGGAGACAAAAATACTAGTTTCTTCCATCGAAAATTCAAAAATAGATCTAAGAGGTAGTGAGGTACAAGATTTGGAGACTCAAGACCGAGAATGGAGAGTGGGCTACTTCTAATGCAACCATCGCAGGGATGACAGAAGAATATTTCAAGAGCATCTTTATTTCTACCAATCAAGTGGATCCTGGATCTTTTTTCTTAGACTTTGAGCCTAAGGTTACGGTTAGCATGAACTGTAGGCTATAACGTCCGGTCTCTTTTGAGGAAGTAAAGAAAGCTACCTTTAGTGTACACCTACAGAGTGCTCCAGGAAAGATGGGATAACAGCTATATTCTTCCAATTTTACTGGAATACTGTGGGCGAGAATGTATTTAAGTCAGTTAGAAGTTTCTTTCGAGGATGGTGCATTTTAAGGAGTTTCAACTACACTAATATCTGCCTCATTCTTAAGATTCCTGATGCTTGTGACATGTCCTAGGTATGACCCCTTAGTTTATCCTTTATATTCTACAAAATTATCTCGAAGATACTAGTTCATAGATTACAAGGGTGTATGAATAAACTTATTAGCCCTTCAGAGGACATTCCTAAAGGGGAGACTCATTTCAGATAATATCCTGATAGCACATGAGTGTATGCACTACCTCAAGCAGAAAAGAGAGGTTTAGAGTATGAGATGACCCTTAAACTTGACATGAGTAAAGCATATGATAGGGTTAAGTGGCAGTTTTTGTGGTTTATCATGAAGAAGATGGGCTTTGATTTTACGTGTATAAGTTGGATTTTCATGAATTGGTAACGACGGTTTCTTACTCTGTGGTTGTGGAAGGCCAACCATACGATTCTTTTAAACCAAATAGAGGCATCCGTCAGAGTAACCTTCTATCTCCTTTTCTTTTTTTATTTTGTGCAGAAGGCCTCTCCTTTTTGCTACACAAAGTAGAGCAAAACTGAGACATTCAAGGAATCCAGATTACAAGAAGATGTCCTAAGGTTAATCATTTATTTTTTACAGATGATTCTATATTATTCTGTAAGGCATCAAAAGACAATTGTGGGAGGATCTTAGATTTATTAGGAGACTTTGAAATTTTCAGTGGCCAAAAAGTTAACCTTAATAAATTTGTAATCTTCTTCAGCAATAACACTCCTCGTGATATACGCACATGACATGCTATTACCATAAATATTTCACACATTGGAACTCAAGAAAAGTATTTTAGACTGCCTTCTTTAGTAAATAAATCGAAAAAGGTCACCTTTTTTTGCTATAAAAAAAAAGTTATCAAAAAGGTCAAAAGTTGGAAACGATGTCTTTTATCTAATGAAGAAAGACAAGTATTACTAAGGGCGGTAGGAAAAGCAATCCCGATATATATCCTATCTTGTTTCAGACTTTCAGATAATCTAATCAAGAAAATCCATGGCATTCTTGATCAATTCCGGTGTGGTCAACACGCTGCGAAACGTCGTATGGTTTGGATAGTTGGGATACAATGACAAGGGCTAAAAAAGAAGGAGGGCTTGCCTTTAAGAACCTACGTGCACAAAATTTGGTTCTCTTAGGTAAACAATATTGGAGAATTTCCACTCATCCTGATTCTTTATTATCTAGAATCTTAAAAAGAAAATATTTCAAATATAATTATATTCTAAATGCAGAGTTGGGACCTTACCTTCTTGGAGATGGAGGAGTATCCTTATAGGTAGAAGTGTTGTTAAAAATGGGTTAAACTGGAGAGTTGGTTCTAGAACAGCAATCCGAATCTTTAGAGATCCAGGACTCCCATCTCTGTATCCATTCTCAGTACTAGCTCTTACAAGTCAGTCCCAAGTTGGACATTCGATCTTCTTAGTTCGTGATCTATTCTCTGCACATAAGCAATGGAATCAGTCCCTAATTAATTCAATATTCTCTCAAGATGTTGCCTAGAGAATTCTATCTACAGTAACAGAAGAAAGAGAGGATAAAATTCAATGGACGCTCAACAGATCCAAGATATATGATGTAGTTTCAGGATATAGAGTTATTTACCTTTTTCACCATATTTCTCTAGAATTTTGTCCAAATATCATGCAACAACTGAAAATCTAGAATTTTCTTTGGAATCTGACAGTCTCACACAAGATTCAGGTATTCGGGTGAAAAGTCTCCCCCATGAAAAACTCCCCGTCATGCAGCTCATAAATCAGTGATTCCCAAATACTTCACCAACTTGTCCCATTTGCAATGTTGAATCAAAATCTTTGTTACATTGCATCTTTAACTGTCCAAATGCTTCAGAAACTTGGAGCAAGAGTCTAATAGCGCACCTGATCCCAAATCTGAACTACATCTCCTTTTTTGATTGGTGGGGACTTCAAATTGTTGTCCCGGATGATCGATTTGTGAGTAAGAACTCGACCCGTTTTGCTTTTATTATTGCCTGACATATATGGAAAGAAAGGTGTAGGAGGATGCTCGAATACTAATCTATGAATTTTGAAGAACTTCTAGCAGTTGCTACCAATAAAATCAAGAACTTGTAATTTATCCACTGAAGTCCCAACTTAATTCCAATTTTGTTTTTTCTTAGTTTCATTCTTTTTACTGTACCTCACTAATATTTAAAGGAATAAAAGAAAAATTTCACTTTTTTTATGTAATCCTGAATTTTGAAAAAAATTATTTTTTATTTAAAATAAAAAAAACCTACTGTCTTTATGAGAAAAAAATGTAGAATGGATCGGTCTTATAAAAGAGTATACTTGGGCTTTGGGCCTCTAAGAGTAGTAGGCTTATTGAGTACTCTTGCAGCGGCCATGTTCCTATTAGGCATTAGCAAATAGCAATCCATTAAAGGGCATTTCTTTATAGAAATGTTAGGGAATAGGGACTAAAGTTTTTCCAGCTTAGGGTTTAGTTGAAGTAGTTTTTTAATATTAATCATCATCCTGAATTATGAGTTTAATTTTGATAAATTAATTTTTTAATTATATTTGTTCAGTATTTAGAATTGGCCTGATAAAAATAATAAATTTTGTTAGTAGCATTATTCATATCGTTATTTAACAATGTTCAGTTTCTGTCCCGTACAATTTCTATTTTAGATTCATGCTCAATTTAGCGGGTTCAACCATGAAACAACGTTGAAAACAAAATGCTTGGTTCCCGTTACTTCTTATTTTTCTCTCTTTTCCCTACTTATTTTGTCTTTTGGATCTCACCATGCAGTATTTGTTTATCCCATTTTAGATTTGACTGGTCAAATAGCCAACATGTTACTTATTTGACGAATTCGCATGTGCCCAAGCAACATTTTCCATTCGGGGATTATTATAAGTTTAGGATGTACTAATACGCTTATTGCTCAGATTATACAATAAAATGGATGTAACGAAATTGTTACCATTGCTGAAATCCCTCGTGCTTTTGGGCTTATTTGGCAGCAAAGTTTGGTTGTATTAGAAGATGATCGATCATAAAACATATGATAGTATTAATAAAAAATCCCAATGCCCCTCGGAGCAAGCAATACAAACAGCCAGATTCTGTGCAATAATAATAATAATAATAATAATAATAATAATAATAATAATAATAATAATAATAATAATAATAATAATAATCATGGGCCATGGCATATTAATTTAAGTTGACGGGGCCATTATCCATGTATAAATTTCAGATATAAAAATGTACGTTTGTTTTGTGTATGGTTTGATTATTCATTTTACTTATTGGTGCATATCTTTTCCTATAGATCTTCTTAGTATAATAATTATTATATTCTTAAACAGACATGAGCTAAGAAGTAAAAAATAAAGGAGCTATGGTTTAGGGTTTATCCTTCTTATTTATATTGGTATCTAACTATGATCACAAGTCAGAAAAAAGCTATGGTTTCTGTCTATCTCTTTTCCCTTGTTCTTATTACTTGCCTCCTCTGTTTTGTTGAACAAGCTTACTCTTCTTATCCTAAACCTACCAAAATTGGCCTGGGTTACACCCTCCTATCTCTTGAAGAAGTTAATGGTGCACTTCTTGGACTCCTCCAAGTTAAGCACAACAACTACATCTATGGACCTGACATTCCTCTTCTACGTCTCTTCATCAAGTAACTACATAACCCCATTGCATGCTTAGTACCTAGTACTTAGTTACTTGCCCTGCAAACGTTCACATTTTTCTTCATGTTTTGCAGGCACGAGAGTGAGAACCGTTTAAGGGTACACATCACAGATGCAAAGAAACAAAGGTGGGAGGTTCCCTATGATCTTTTGCCGAGGGAGAAACCGGTCCAGATTGTTAGCAATAAGAAGAAGCCAATAAGATCAGTGGCAGAGTACTCTGGCTCTGAGCTTGTTCTTACTTACACTTGTGATCCATTCAGCTTTGCGGTGAAAAGAAAGTCAAATGGAGACACCCTTTTCAACTCGAGTTCTGATGAAACTGACCCATTTGGTCCATTGGTGTTCAAGGACCAGTACTTGGAGATCTCTACGAAGCTGCCCAAAGATGCTTCTTTGTATGGTTTGGGAGAGAATTCACAGGCACATGGGATCAAACTATATCCAAATGATCCTTACACATTGTACACCAGTGATATATCAGCTGTTAACGTGAATGCTGACTTATACGGGGCGCACCCTGTGTACATGGATCTTAGAAACAAAGGAGGGAAGGCATATGCACATGGTGTTGTGTTGCTGAATAGTAATGGAATGGATGTGTTGTACAGAGGAACATCTCTGACATACAAGCTCATTGGAGGTGTTTTAGATTTCTACTTCTTTGCAGGACCTTCACCTCTTAATGTTGTTGACCAGTACACTTCCTTAATTGGCAGACCCGCTCCAATGCCTTATTGGTCCTTTGGTATGCTTTTCTTTTCTTTTCATTCTATTGTCTTATTATATTATTTTTTATTAATAAAAATTTACGTACAATTATTTTCATATGAAGTGACAGTAAAAAAACTGTTAAAAGATAATCGATTTTATTAAGTATATAATAATTTTTGTAAACAATATAAATGATAGACTTTAAAATTTATTTAATAAAGTAAAAGTACACTACAACCTTACAAAAATTACAAATGAAAAAGAGAAATTATTATATACATAAGTATATTGTTCATTAAACTCATTGTCTCCTTATATTTTTTTAAAAATAATTTAATCAAATTTATCAAATTATTTAATAATTTTTAATTATTAATTTTGAATAAAAATAACTGCATATAAATTTTTATTTTTTTATTATATTATTTTTTAAAACTATTATTCTTATATAAGACCAATCTTATATGTTACACAAAAATATTACTTCTACATAAAAAAAAATCAGCTATCAAATCAATCAATATATATATATATATATATATTCTAAGCAGCAGCTAATATGTTTACTTATCAAAATTTCATGTCTACTTAATTACGCCTTTGAAGATCTTTCACCCTACACAGCAACACATGTCGTCATATGAATGAATGGTGAAACTTCATACATATTTTTTCCATTTTTCAATAAAGTCAAGTATGAAATGTAATATCTCATATTTCATCAGAAAAAGGAAAGTATCTATCTCATGTAATGTAAGGCCAACTAAGTACAAACAATAAAAAAATTTTAACAACGCATGCATATGGCAGTTATTAAAAAAAGAAGACATGTTTAATTTACATAAGTTGTTGCTTATATAATTGTAAGATCTTGGTAGGTTTGATTTTTTTTTTTTGTTATTGGGCAAGAACAGGATTCCACCAATGCAGATGGGGATATCACAACGTATCAGTTCTAGAATATGTTGTGGAGAATTACCAGAACGCAAAGATCCCGCTTGATGTGATATGGACGGACGATGATCACATGGATGGCCACAAGGACTTCACGCTGAATCCAGTGAACTTCCCGCGTCCGAAGCTTCTAGAGTTCTTGGACAAGATACACAGCATTGGCATGAAATACGTTGTGATCGTTGATCCCGGAATTGTTGTTAACACAAGTTATGGCGTATACCAAAGAGGAATGGCCAATGATGTTTTCATCAAGTATGAAGGTCAACCCTACATGGGTCAAGTGTGGCCAGGAGCAGTGTACTTCCCAGATTTCTTGAATCCAAAAACAGTTTCATGGTGGGGTGATGAGATTCGTCGGTTCCATGAACTTGTACCCGTTGATGGCCTTTGGATTGACATGAATGAAGTTTCCAACTTTTGCACTGGCAAGTGCAAAGTTTCAGTGGGAAGGGTTTGTCCCATTCCAATAGTTGGAGGTCGACCAAACCCAACATGTTGCTTAGATTGCACAAACGTCACTGCCACACGTTGGGATGATCCTCCTTACAAGATCAATGCTAGAAGAGTTGAAGCTCCAATAGGCTTGAAAACTGTGGCCACAAGTGCTGTTCACTATAATGGAGTTAAGGAGTATGATGCTCACAGTCTCTATGGTTTCTCATAAGCCATTGCAACTCACAAAGCCCTTCAAGGGCTTCAAGGAAAACGACCCTTTATTTTGTCTCGCTCTACATTTGTAGGTTCTGGCAAATATGCTGCACATTGGACAGGTGATAATAAGGGCACATGGGAGGATTTAAGGTACACCATATCCTCTATTCTCAACTTTGGAATCTTTGGGATCCCAATGGTTGGTTCTGATATATGTGGTTTCTATCCCAAGAGCTTAGAAATAGATGGTACCAAAAATCTAACATTGTTGGTAAACACTGAAGAGCTTTGCAATAGGTGGATTCAAGTTGGTGCTTTCTACCCTTTCTCAAGGGATCATTCAAGCTACATTTCCCCAAGACAAGAGCTTTATCTTTGGAATTCAGTAGCTAAGTCTGCTAGAAATGCTTTAGGTATGAGGTATAAGCTTCTTCCCTATCTGTACACCCTCAACTATGAGGCTCATGTTAGTGGTGCCCCAATTGCAAGGCCTCTTTTCTTCTCATTTCCATCATACACTGAGTGTTACGGCCTCAGCACACAGTTCTTGCTTGGGAGCAGTGTCATGATTTCTCCAGTGCTTGAGCAAGGAAATACACAAGTCAGAGCATTGTTTCCACCTGGCACATGGTATAGTTTGTTTGATTTGACATATACCATTGTGTCAAAAGAGGGGACTTATGTTACACTTGATGCACCTTTGAATGTGGTGAATGTGCATTTGTATCAGAATGCCATTATTCCAATGCAACAGGGTGGAATGGTTTCTAAGGATGCTAGAATGACACCCTTCAGCCTTATTGTGACATTCCCAGCAGGAGCAAATGATGGAGAAGCTCAAGGGAACCTCTTCCTTGATGATGATGAGTTGCCAGAGATGAAGATTGCAAATGGTTATTCAACTTACATTGATTTCCATGCATCTGTTAGAGAAAAAACTGTGAAAGTTTGGTCACAAGTTCAAGGAGGCAAGTATGCTTTAGATAAAGGTTGGATCATTGACAAGATTAGCGTCTTGGGATTAAATGGAGGTGGAGCATTATTACACACAGTTATGATAGATGAAGAACCATTGACAAGTGTCTCAAATGTGAAAGTTTACACAACAGAACAAAGGTACTTGTATGATCAGCGAGATGGGAAAAATAAGAGAGAGATAATGGTAGAGTTGAAGGGCTTGAATATCCCTGTTGGTAAAAACTTTTCTTTGACTTGGAAGATGGGGTGATTTGTGGGATTAATTTTGAGATACTATTATGGTCGAATGCCTTATCTAATATTCATGTAATAAAACAAAGGTATCTTTTATGTTGCCTAAATTTTGCTTATGAACTTTAAACATAAATAGGTGATCCCACCTTTTTTTATTTGTAGAAGGCACAATTTTTATAGACATCAATATTTTTTTTTTAAATGAAAGCTTAAGGTGTTTTTTGGGTGAGTTTGGATAAATTTATAAATATTTTTTTTATTTTTAACTTATAAAAAGTGATAACATTAATGTTTAATATAATATAAAATTTTTATATTTTAAGTTTTTTTTTCAAAACAGTTACTTTTGAATTATGAACTTATTTTTGACTTTTGAGGATACTTTATTTGTGTTGTTACGTGAATGAGTAAGCCTTGAAACTTTGGTTATTTGTATATTAATAAGGTGCATTCATTTGAAAAAAAAAGATTCTATGTGTTTTTCTTGTAAAATATGTGTCAAAGTAAACTTGGTCCGTACTTAAATAGTAAAGAGTATTATACTCTTTATTAATTACCAATGAATTATAATTCAAATGACATAATTTTTTTATACTCATTTAAAAAAGTGCGCATTTGAGTTTTTCTATCTTTAGTAAAAAAAATTATACTCTTTATTAATCATACAAGTTATAGTTCTCTATTTTATCATATTTTATATAAATAATTGAGATTAAAAAGATAACATAGCAATCAGGTTAATCATATTTTTATTTAAAATTTTTAAATGAACTTAATATTAAAAAAAAAGAGTGCTACACATGCAAGTTATTTTTGTTTACAAGTCTTACAAGTTGGGCCTAACACGCGTGTTACTGAATCATCTTCGCGTGTTTTATCTTCGTTTCCTTTTTTTTACGAAAAAGAAGAAGAAGAGACACAGAGAAAGAAGAAGAGAAAGAGGAAGCACTGAGAAAAAAGAAGAAGAAAAAAAGGCACACAACAAAACGTGAAAACGGCGTGAATATAAATAACTTCAATGATTTGTATGGAAAAGCGTTCTCTCTTTGCTTTCGATCTCCTTCTGTTTTTTTTATTTTCATGGTTTCTGAAATCAAGCAATTGTTTTGAAGATGATGGAATTTCAGAAATACACCCAAACGATTACAAAAATACACCCAAACGATTACAAAAATACATCCAAAGGATTACAGAAATACACCCAAATAATTACAGAAATAAACCAAATAATTACAGAAATACACCCAAAGGATTATAGAAATACACCCAAAGGATTTAAGAAATACACCCAATATAGGGGGAGACAGTATATTTCTTCTTGAAATCTTTTAATGTTTTGCTGGTTAAGGATGAGGCACATAACAGAGACAATCTAGAAAAAAATTTAGAAGAACAGTAAAATAATATCTTGAATAATGTTTCTTCGTTTTTTCTGGTGATTTTGATGAAAGAGAAAAAGAAAACGAAAAGGGGAGAAGAAATTTCAATAAAAAAAAAGGGAGAAAGAGGCAGTGTTGATGACGATGATAACACTAGAAAAAAATTACGAAAAAGAAAAAAAACAGATACGGAAGAAGAAGAAGAAGAGGAAGAGGAAGAGGAAGAAGAGGAGGAAGCATGAAAAAAGAAGAAAAAAAAGAAAAAACAAAAAAAAAATGTAAAATAGCGTGAATATAAATAATTTATATGACTTATATTAAAAATCACTTATATGTGGAGAATTACTCTTAAAAAAATAATTTAGAACTCATAACTTACTACTTTATTCATTACTCCTAATAATAAGTTATTTTCTACATGTAGAAACGGTAAAATAATAATGTGTCGATACAAGTAAAATAAATTTCGTAATTAGAAGAGATGTTCTTTTCATCTTTTGCACACTTGTCCACCTAAATACCTTTTAAATTTAATTGTAAAGAAAGTGAATAAACATAGATAAATATATAGAATCTATAACTGAGAATAAATAAACGCCTATTGGTGTGAAAAACAATATTGCTGTTTTGTAACAAAGTCTACATATAGTTATATATAATATAGTACATAGTTCACGGGGACAAATCATAATAAGACAAAGTGAAGCTTTGGATGCTAATTGCTATGAGTTTTTTAATCATCGTCCACTCACTTTCTTAATCTGAAGAACAAATTAATTGTGTCCCAGATATCTTCAAATAAAGAATTCACAATTACCATTCCAGACAAATATGTAGGCATCTCATTCCTTCAGTAACAGAGAGGAAATTTGGATTCAAAGGGAATTTAGAAAAAAGAATAAAAAGTACTTAGTAATTTCCAAACCCTCATTAATTAAAATTTCCCTAATAATATTAATATATGTACAATTATTCATCATAATTAATGTAAATAAATCCAACAACCAAAAATAAACAGTCTTAAGACATGCATCCATCCACCTTAGGCCTTAGTATTCATTAGTCTACCAAAAACTCAAGAAGCATCTTGCTTCTATTTGTATTGATAGCATCACATTGCCGTATATGAATAGGAATGACTCACATGGACCAAGAATATGACGGGTATCTGACTTTTGAAACTTCATTACAGTCTAATGGAACTGTGTAATAATCTCTATCCACTTTTATTCATTCACTTTCAATACATTATCAATATAAATTAAAGACAAATACAATTTAATAATGTTATGTTATAAATATCACGCAATGCATGACAACACTCCTCAGTTATTAGCTATGTTTTCTCCTTGTATCCCTTTGGCTACCCTTATATTCTTCTCTTGTATTCTACACTTTGCTCAACAAGCCAGCACTTCTTCTTTCATTGGCCAAGGCTACCGTCTCATATCTATTCAAATTGCACCTGATGCAGCCATTCATGCACTTCTCCAAGTTAAGCAAACCAACAATATCTATGGTGCTGATATTCCCCTTCTAAGGTTTTATGCCAAGTAAGCACTACTCAACATAAATGTGCATTTAACTAGTCACATTTTTTAGTTTTTTTTCTCAAAGTTTATTTTCAATTATGCAGACACGAGACAGAGAACCGTTTGAGGGTACACATCACTGATGCAAAGAACAAAAGGTGGGAGGTTCCTTATGATCTTTTGCCGAGGGAGCAACCACCTCCTATAAAACAAAGTATTGAATTCTTAAAGAAGAAGAACTCAACTTGGGTTTCAGAGTACTCTGGCTCTGAGCTTGTTCTTACTTATACTCCGGACCCTTTCAGCTTTGCCGTGACTAGGAAGTCAAATGGAGACACCCTTTTCAACTCAACCTATGATGACTCTCACCCATTTGGTCCATTGGTTTTCAAGGACCAATACTTGGAAATTTCAACCAAATTATCCAAAGATGCTTCTTTGTATGGTTTGGGAGAGCACACACAGCCACATGGAATCAAACTAAATCCGAATGATCCTTACACTTTGTTCACAACTGACATATCAGCCTTCAATGTGAATGCTGATTTATACGGGTCACACCCAGTGTACATGGATCTTAGAAATGAGGGTGGCAAGGCATATGCACATGGTGTTCTGTTGCTGAATAGCAATGGAATGGATGTGTTTTACACAGGCACATCTCTAACATACAAGGTTATTGGAGGAGTTTTAGATTTTTACTTCTTTGCAGGACCTTCTCCTCTCAATGTTGTTGATCAATACACTTCTTTGATTGGAAGACCAGCTCCAATGCCTTATTGGGCTTTCGGTATGACTTTCTTTTTTCATTTTGATTATCATTTCTAGTAACAAATTTCATTTATAACAATGATTTTCTTTTATGTATACATTTAACAGGATTTCATCAATGCAAATTTGGATATCAAAACGTGTCAGTTATAGAAGAAGTTGTTGAGAATTACCAGAAGGCTAAAATCCCACTTGATGTTATTTGGAATGATGATGATCACATGGATGGGGCAAAGGACTTCACACTCCACCCAGTCAACTACCCTCGTTCCAAGCTTCTAAAGTTCTTGGACAAAATTCACAACATTGGCATGAAATATGTTGTGATCATTGATCCAGGAATTGCTGTGAACGAAAGCTATGAGGTATACCAAAGGGGAATGGCTAATGATGTTTTCATCAAGCATGATGGGGAACCCTTCACAGGTCAAGTTTGGCCCGGTGCAGTATATTTCCCTGATTTTCTAAATCCAAAGACAGTTTCATGGTGGGGTGACGAGATTCGTCGCTTCCATGAACTTGTCCCTGTTGATGGCCTCTGGATTGACATGAATGAAGCTTCAAATTTCTGCACTGGAAAGTGCAGAATCCATGAGGGAAGGATTTGTCCAAATGAAACACAACCTTGGATATGCTGCTTTGATTGTAGAGACATAACAAACACAAAATGGGACAACCCTCCCTACAAAATCAATGCTTCAGGAGTACATGCTCCTTTAGGCTCCAAAACTATAGCCACTAGTGCGGTTCATTATAATGGAGTTCTAGAGTATGATGCTCACAGCCTCTATGGTTTATCTGAATCCATTGCAACTCACAAAGCCCTTCTAGACATTCAGAAAAAACGACCTTTTATCTTGTCACGCTCCACATATGTTGGTTCAGGCAAGTATGTTGCACATTGGACAGGTGACATTTCATCCAGATGGGAGGATTTGAGATACTCAATAATCACAATGCTTAATTTTGGAATATATGGGATTCCAATGGTTGGTGCTGATATATGTGGTTTCTTTATAACTTTCACTGATCATGAAGAGCTTTGTAACCGATGGATTCAACTTGGTGCATTCTATCCCTTCTCAAGGGATCATGCAGACTTTAATTCCCCAAGACAGGAGCTTTATTTATGGGATTCAGTTGCTGAGTCTGCTAGAAATGCTTTGGGTATGAGGTATAAGCTTCTTCCCTATCTGTACACCCTCAACTATGAGGCTCATGTTAGTGGTGCCCCAATTGCAAGGCCACTTTTCTTCTCTTTTCCATCCTATGTTGAATGTTATAGCCTCAGCACACAGTTTTTGCTTGGGAAAAGTTTGATGATTTCTCCTGTTCTTGAACAAGGCAAAGCACAAGTGAATGCACTGTTTCCACCTGGAACATGGTATAGTTTATTTGATTTGACATATACCATTGTGTCAAAAGAGGGGACTTATGTTACACTTGATGCACCTTTGAATGTGGTGAATGTGCATTTGTATCAGAATGTTATTCTTCCAATGCAACAGGGTGGAATGGTAACTAAGGAAGCTAGAACCACACCCTTCAACCTTATTGTGACATTCCCAGCAGGAGCAAATGATGGAGAAGCCACAGGGAACCTCTTCCTTGATGATGATGAGCTGCAAGAGATGAAGCTTGGAAGTGGTTATCCAATTGCAACCTACATTGATTTTCATGCAACTGTGAGAGAGGAAACTGTGAAGGTTTGGTCACAAGTTGTAGAAGGCGAGTTTGCTTTAGAAAAAGGTTGGATTATTGACAAGATTAGCGTCTTGGGATTAAATGGAGGTGGAGAATTACACACAATTATGATAGATGGAGAACCATCGACATATGTCTCAAATGTGAAAGTTTACACAACAGAACATAAGTACTTGCATGATGAGGGAGATGGAAGAAATAATATAGAGATGGTAGAGTTTGAGAGCTTGAATATCCCTCTCGGTAAAAACTTTTCTTTGTCTTGGAAGATGACATATTGATGTGTTGATATTGAATAAATCGATGTATGTTATTTTGAGACATTAGAATGCTTTAATTTATGTTTCTTTGTGCTTTTTATGTCTGTCGAGATTATCTGATATTCGTGTAATAAAACGAAAGCTTTAAGAACGTGGATCAATGAGTATGAATCTACTTTTGAGGGTACCCTCATCAAACTTTTCATGGGTGCATATCTTTGACTTCAAGATCGCATAAGAATTTTTCAAGGTGCCACTATTGATCACTGAACACTCTGCATCATTAACGCGTCAATTTAAAATGGATAATTTATGACAATTTAGAAATTAAAAAATATCTATTTCATTAATAGATTTAACTGTGGGAAGTTCTTGAAAAGATTTTAGAGAGGAATCAAATGAGATAATATAAAATAAGAAGACACCACATTCAACTCAAAATCTTAAAATATTAAGTTAATGGATTTCTTATTTTATAAACTCATCACACTTCTATACTTTTTTAAATGTGGAACTAATTTTAACACTTTTCACACTTGCAACACTAACAGAGTAATATAGTAGTAAACTAATGATCTTAGCCAACAAAGGTAGAAGAAATTTTGTAATGTTTACATAGTACAAAGGTCACCGGGGCAAATCATAATTATTGCGTCCGCTACCTTTCCATTTTAAAATAAAATAAACGTGTAAATATTTACACATGACGGTATGATTAAAGCACGCCTTTGTACATGGTGATTTTTGGACCCATTGCTCTTTAGGAGGACCATTTCATATTCACGCCTTAATAATTACTCATATAAAAATATCTATATATAAAAATAATAATTAAAATTTATATATGTATTTTATTAAATAATTTAGTTAAATATATTAAATTATTTAATAATTTTTTAATAGTTATTCTGACATTAAAACATTTTCATACGAGTAATTAATTATCATTAAAAAATTGTCTTAACTGTTTTGGTTTTATTTAAATTTTACGTCGGCAGCTCTAGTTGAGAGACATCAAGTTCCCTAAAGGGGAAGTGGAACTGTAACAGAGCACTAGGATTTTGCTTAGGAGGTGATCCTTTCGATTGTTAAAAAAAATTAAAAATATAAAATGTGATTTTTAATTTTTTATTATTTTTTTATATTTATTTAATGTTTCACTTATAAAATTAATACCGAGAGATTTTATTCTTTTAATTATTAAAAAAAATAGAAAGAATCTGTTCCGGAGCTTACCTAGAATTGGACGGTGATTGGGCTTGTTTGTGAGGCCCAAGTGCTAGAGGAAAGTGGTCTCCGACTTAGTTTACGTCTGGGAGCCGCCTCCGAGTTGTGTATGTGAAAGAATGGGGGTGGTACCTGCAAAGACACTCCGATGCCTGAGTCAGTAAGGGTGTAAACAGGTCTAGAGAGTATTGGGCTTAGAGATACTTGAGGGATGTCAGTGTATTTATAGTGGTGAACCCATAACCACCGTTGGAGTAGTTCCGCCTTTTGAGGGGAATAACCGTCCCTTTATCTTAGGGAAGTTGAGATATTGCTCCTGGAAGTGGTTAGAGAGATTTTAGGGGCAGTTATCCTCTTGAGTGAATGTTTATCTGCCAGCTAATCCCTCGCTCCCGACTTCTTTAGAGCAAGTCGTGGTAGGCACCGACTTCGTAGATTGAAGGTCGGTGTAAGGTAAGGCTCAATCCTTTGGATTGTGCCTTTCGTTGGGTCCTGGGCCTTATCATTGGGTCAGGGTATGAACAGTGCCCCTACTCGAGTCCAATTTCTTTTAAGATTTGGGTTCGAGTATTCTACTCGGGGTCGTAGCCGACCTAGGAGGGAACCGACGTGATCATTGGGAGCCGACGTGACTTTCGTGACTTTTGATTTTCACAGTTACGTCTAATCAAACGTCGCGTCTGTTAGAGGTTCGCGTAGGGATTGATTACCTTGGTAACGGTGCACTCATTAATGACCGCTTTTGTTTTTACAATTATGCCCCTAACGTATTTATAAATATTTTCCCTCTCTTTCGTTGTTTTGTTTCTGCGATTTTTGAATTTTCTTCTTCTCATCCGTTCGTGGGGCATTCCTTGTTTGAAGGCTTTCATCTTCTTCTACCTTATTTCCAGATAAAGGTTAGTCTTTTCTTCTCTTCTCTTTTTACAACGTGCTTTCTGTTTGCATGCTTTTATTTTTTAGAGAGAGAGAAGTTGATTTGTAGGCTTCTGTTTGATTCCGTACCCCCTTTAGAGACTATGTTTTTTATTTTCTTTTCTTTTTCCTTTGTAGGTTTCACTAACCCTTTTTAGGAAAAGAAATGTCTTCCATAGAAATTCTTGCTCAATGGGTCGATGTCACAGTCTTAGGGGAGGAACCTTGGGTTGACACTGATTTTATTACTGATATTCGCATTCGTCACCGGCTCTGCACCTCTGATGAGGATGAGCCAAAGTATGAACTGCTTGTCCCGGGTCCAGAAGACCGGGTTTGCTTCGGTAGGGCTTCGGAGGCAGTCCCTCATTTCTTTTATATGTATGAGAGCATGATCACCCGCCTGGGCATTTTTCTTCCTTTCTCTAATTTTGAGATTGCTGTTTTACGTCACTGTCGTGTTGCACCTATCCAGCTTCATCCCAATTCCTGGGATTTTCTGAAAATTTATCAGTTTGTCAGCCATGTCTTAGACTTTCCGACTTCTTTGAGGATTTTCTTTTTTTTTTCCACATGACCAAGCCCTTCAGTGGGCAAAATAACAAGCAGCAGTGGGTGTCCTTCCGAGCTATATAAGGTCGGAGGGTCTTCACCCTTTTTGATGAATCCTTCCATGACTTTAAAAATTACTTTTTCAAAGTTCAAGCCGTAAAGGGTCACTACCCCTTTTTCTTGGATGAGAATTCTTCTCCTCGCTTTCCTCTGTACTGGTTAGAGGCCTCCCCCTGTGAGAAATATGGTTTGGACGACCTGGATGAGGTGGAGGCGGCCGTTGTGGGGTTCCTCCGAGAAGTGTGGGGGAGGGCCCCATATTTGGATACCAAAAAATTTCTCCAAGGGTCGCCGACCTTTGTCCAGACACAACTAGGTAGCTTTTTTATTGATCTACTTTATTTCCGACTTGTTTTTACCGACTTGTTTTGATGACTTTTTGGCTACTAATTGTTTTCTTACAGAGATGGCGAAGAAGAATTCTAGTGAGTCTTACCAGAGAGTCCAGAGGCCAAGGCGAGATCTCGCGCCAGGACCGGCGGTGCCAGGGTAACTAGCTCCTCTCTTCTTCCTCCTCCTTCTTCTCAAAATTTGGGGACCCCTTCTCGACCTATCGTTATTTCCTCCTCGGCTTCTTCTCAGCCGCCCCCTCCCCCCCGACCTTCTCCTGAGCCAGAGAAGAAGAAGCGTAAGACTTTAGAGTCTAGCTCTTCTTTTGAAGGTGAGGCTAAGGTGGATGCTCCTGTGTTTATCCGAAAATACATCTATCCTCATACCCGTATAGGTATGGATGATGTTTCTATCCGGAACCACCTCACTATTCTGGCTCAGGAGAGTGTCAGGGCGGCGGCGGTGTGCACCAAGTTTCTTGATATTTTTTAGAAGACTCCTCTTAGCTCTCTAGGTTCAACCTCGAGGGTTGAAGAGTTGGAGGAAAGGCTTCTCATATATCAGAAAAATGACAAGGAGTTGAAGGAGGAGGTCGCTAAGTTGAAGGAGGAGAGGAATGGTCTTCGGGAGAAGGAGAGCAAGTTACAAGCCCAATGCAATATGGAGGAGGGCTTGAGGAAGAAGGCGCAGGAGAGTTATTCGAGCTTGTTCAAGGACCTCGTGGAGGTGAGGAAGGACTTGTTGAATTCTCGGAATGCTTACGCCGAGTTGGAGGACTCTATTGCTGAAGGAGCCGAGGAGGCCTGGAGGATTTTTAAGGAGCAGGTCGAGGTCCTTGCTCCCAACCTGGATCTCTCTCCTTTAGATCCTGACAAGGTCATCATTGATGGTGCCATAGTTTCTCCTCCTGCTCCCGAGGTTGTCTCTGAGTCAGATTTGAAGACTCGGAGGCAGAGAATCATTGAGTCCCCTCCTCGTCCAAAGGATGCTCCGAGTTCCTCAAGGTCTCACAGAACCTCCTCTCCGTCTCCTATGGATACTTCTCTCCCTGGACCTGATGGCGCTCCGTCTGCTCTTCCCGACTCTGATGGTGATCCGACTACTCCCTTCGGCTCTGGTGGTGATGTTCTCTAAAAAAAATTTATTGGCTATATGGGGGCCCGGCCTGTGGGTCTCCCCTTTTTTAAACTCTTTTTCATGTTGTGGTGGTTGTTCCCTGACATTTCTCTTGGCCTTTTAAGGCCGTAAACAAAATATTTATAAATACCCTTTTTGAATAAGGGTTTTAAGTTAACGAAAGAATACCCTTTTTTGAATAAGGGTCAAGTTACCTTTTGCGTGCATGCTTTTTAGCTTTTTGAGAAACCCTTTTGATCTTTTTGAAAGCCTTTTTTGGGGCCGTCTGTCCTTTTTTCTTTTTCTCTAAGGACTTAAGACAGTCTTTAGCTTTGACATTTTTGATAGGTTTTTCGATCTCTTTTTGGTATTCCTTATACTCAATTTCAGAATTTATTGAGTTCCTATGACCTAGGTTACTTTTGTGATGCGTTTTCTTTGCTGCTCGGTTCTTCATTCCGACTTATGAGTCGGAATGTTTCCGAGTTCTTCGCGATCAACCTTTATAACCTCTTTACACCGACTTGTACCTCGTCGTTTTATCCTGACAATCATCTAGGTCGGTTCATGGGATTTTCACGCTTTGTCGAGCTTAAGTCGGCGCGTTTCGTAGAAAGAAAGAGAAAAAAATGAGAAGGAATTTATAAGAGATATTGTAAAAGATCTTTATTTATTTGGGAAGGTACTTTACTGCTACTAAGGGCTTTTGATAGTCTATTTTCCCTTAGCCTCTACTGTGATGCCTCGTTAAAAACCCTTCTTCAGAAAAAACCCTTTGATTTTTGGGAAAAAATCGTGAAGTTGGGAAAAGAGTACATCAGGGAGTAGAGTTCACTTTTAACTATAGTACCTTTTCAAGTTACAAGCATGCCACGACCTTGGTAACTCGGTGCCGTTTAGGTCGGTCACCTTATAATAACCTTTTCCTAAGACCTCACTAATTTTGTATGGTCCCTTCCAATTAGTAGCGAGTTTTCCTTCCCCGATTTGTTGACTCCAATGTCGTTTTTTATCAAGACCAAGTCGTTTGGGGTGAAGCTTCTTCGAATGACTTTTTTGTTGTACCTGGTAGTCATCCTTTGTTTCAACGCTGCTTCTCTTATCTGGGCTTGTTCTCGGACTTCAGGGAGCAGTTCAAGCTCCTCTTTGTGCCTCTGTATGTTTTCGATCTCATCGTGGAGAATCACCCTTTGACTTTGTTCGCTGATTTCTACTGGTATCATGGCTTCTACGCCGTAGACGAGTTAGAAGGGCGTTTCTCCAGTGGCATATTGTGGCGTCGTCTGGTAAGCCCATAACACTTGTGGGAGCTCCTCAACCCAGGCTCCTTTTGCATCTTGTAGTCTTTTCTTTAGTCCTGCCAGTATGACTTTGTTGGCTGCCTCGGCTTGTTCATTTGCTTGTGGATGTTCCACCGAGGTGAACTGATGTTTGATATTCATACTGGCCACCAAGCTTCTGAAGGTAGAGTCAGTGAACTGGGTTCCATTATCTGTGGTAATGGAATATGGTATCCCATACCTTGTGATGATATTTTTGTAGAGGAACCTCCGACTTCTCTGGGCTGTGATGGTGGCTAATGTTTCTGCTTCTATCCACTTTGTGAAGTAGTCTATTCCCACAATCAAGTATTTGACTTGTCCTGGGGCCTGGGAAAAAGGACCTAACAGATCCATCCCCCATTTTGCAAAGGGCCATGGAGAAGTTATACTGATTAGCTCCTCGGGGGGAGCCACGTGGAAATTTGCGTGCAAGGTCGGCTAGTAGAATCCAGCTTGGATTACTTTTCTGGCTAGCTACCTGGCTCCAAGATGGTTTCCACAGATCCCATTATGAACCTCCTCTAGTACTTCAGTGGTCCTTGAGGTCGGTACGCACTTCAACAATGGTGTTGATATTCCTCTTTTATAAAGGATATTTTTCACCAGAGTGTAATGTTGTGCTTCCCTCCGGATTTTCTTAATCTCTTTTTCCTCTTTGGGGAGGATGTCGAATTTTAGGTATTTGACCAAGGGATTCATCCATCCGAGGTTTAGCCCAGTTACCTCTAGGACATCTCGTTTGTCCTCTACTTTTACCACAGAGGGTTCTTGGAGAGTTTCCTAGATCAAGCTTCTATTATTCCCTCCTGGCTTGGTACTTGCTAACTTGGATAGGGCGTCTGCTCTGCTATTGAGATTCCGGGTTATGTGCTTAACCTCGGTTTCCGCAAAGTGCCCGAGGTGCTCTAGTGTTCTTTCCAAGTATCTTTTCATGTTCGGGTCTTTAGCCTGATACTCTCCATTTATCTGGGAGGTCACCACTTGAGAGTCACTGTATATCATCACTTTTGTTGCACCGACTTCTTCTACCAGCTTCAATCCTGCAATCAGGGCTTCATATTCTGCCTGATTATTTGAAGCTGGGAATTCAAATTTGAGGGATACCTCTATTTGGGTTCCCCTTTCGTCGGCCAGTATTATGCCTGCACCACTTCCTGTCTTGTTTGAGGATCCATCTACGTAAAGTTTCCATGCAGTTGGCTTCTCTTGATCTCCCGCGTATTCTGCTATGAAGTCGGTGAGGCATTGGGCTTTGATCGCTGTCCGAGTTTCATACTTTAAGTCAAACTCGGAGAGCTCTATTGCCCATTGAACCATTCTCCCTGCAATATCCGTCTTTTGGAGGATTTGCTTCATGGGTTGGTTCGTTCGGACTCTTATCGTATGAGCTTGAAAGTAAGGTCGTAGCCTCCATGAGGCTATTACTAAGGAATAAGAAAATTTCTCTAATTTGTGGTACCTTAGTTTGGGGCCTTGTAGAACTTTGCTGATGAAGTACACTGGATGTTGTCCGACCTCGTCCTCCCTTATCAGGGCTGATGCGACAACTTTGTCTACTACGGACAGATATAGGACGAGATCTTCCCCAACTAGAGGTTGGGTCAGGATTGGAGGTTGGCTCAAGAACATTTTGAACTCCTGGAATGCTCTCTCGCATTCTGGAGTCCACTCAAACTGGCTTCCCTTTCTTAATAAAGAGAACAGTGGAAGGGATTTTAATGCTGATCCTGCCAAGAACCTGGAGAGGGCTGCAAGTCGACCATTTAGTTGTTGAACCTCCCTTAAGCAAGTCGGGCTCTTCATTTCCAGTATAGCTTGACATTTATCAGGATTGGCTTCAATCCCTCTTTGCGTCAGCATAAACCCTAGGAATTTTCCGGCCTCCACTGCGAAGGTACACTTTGCGGGATTTAGCCTCATCCCGTGCAACCTTATGGTGTCGAAGACTTACGAGAGGTCTGTCAAGAGATCAGCTTCTTCCTTAGTTTTCACTAGCATGTCGTCTACGTAGACTTCCATTAAGCTCCCGAGGTGGGGGGCGAACACCTTGTTCATCAGCTCTTTGGTATGTGGCCCCTGCATTTTTTAGTCCAAATGGCATTTCTCTGATAAGTGGCTCCCGCATTTTTCAGTCCAAATGGCATGACCATGTAACAGTATGTGCCATTGAGAGTTACGAAGGCCGTCTTCTCCTCGTCGGGCCGGTGAATTGGTATTTGGTTATATCCCGAGTAGGCATCCATGAACGACAAGTATTGATACCCCGAGCTAGAGTCTACTAGAGTATCAATACTTGGGAGTGGATAAGGGTCCTTGGGACACGCCTTATTTAAGTCGGTGTAGTCGACACACATCCTCCATTGGCCGTTTTGCTTCTTGACTAGCACTACATTTGCTAGCCATGTTGGATATTTAACTTCTCTGATGAAGCCGGCTTCTAGGAGTGTCTGTATTTGCTCCTCCACCACTAGGGCTCGTTCTGGGCAAGCTTGCGCCTTCGCTGTTGTACAGGTCAGGATCCTGGATACACCGAGAGCTTGTGGGACATAAGCTCGGGATCTATCCCAGGCATGTTGGAGGCTTTCCAGGCAAAGAGGTCAGAATTGTCTCTTAGGAGCTTAATCAACCCTTGCTTCAAGGTTTTCCCTAGGTTGGCTCCTATGTTGGTATTTTTTCCTTCCTCTTTGCCGACCTGTATTTCCTCGATTTTTCCTCCTAGCTGTGGTTGCAACTCTTCTTTGGCCCTTGCACCGCCGAGCTCTATGGTGTGAACCTCTTTGCTTTTTTCCCTCAGGTTCAAGCTTTCATTGTAGTACTTTCTTGCCAATTTCTGGTCTCCCCGCACCGTTGCTACCCCCGCTGTTGTCGGAAATTTCATGCAGAGATGGGGGGTGGATACCACCGCTCCGAGTCGATTTAGGGTAGCTCTTCCAATTAGGGCATTATATGCTGACCCCATGTCAATGACTATGAAGTCTATACTCAGAGTTTTGGATTTTTCCCCCTTTCCAAAGGTAGTATGAAGGGATAAGAATCCCAGTGGCTTTATTGGCGTGTCGCCTAGCCCGTATAAGATGTCGGGGTAGGCTCTTAGCTCCCTCTCGTCCAACCCTAGCTTGTCAAACGCGGGTTTGAAAAGGATGTCCGCCGAGCTTTCTTGATCTACTAGAGTTCTGTGGAGATGGGCATTGGCCAGGATCATGGTTATCACCATTGGATCGTCGTGTTCAGGGATTACTCCTTGCTCATCCTCCTTTGTAAATGAGATGGTAGAAAGGTCGGGCGATTCGCTCCCGACCTGGTAGACTCGCTTGAGGTGTCTCTTGCGAGAGGACTTGGTGAGTCCCCCTCCCGCGAATCCACCTGAGATCATATGTATATGTCTCTTCGGAGTCTGCAGTGGTGGGTCTCTTCTATCTGCGTCATCTCGCTTTCTCTTCCCATGATTGTCCGACCTTTCCATGAGATATATATCAAGTCGGCCTTCTCTGGCCAGCTTTTCTATCACATTTTTGAGGTTGTAACAGTCGTTTGTTGAGTGACCATATATTTTATGGTACTCGCAGTAATCGCTGTGACTCCCTCCTTTTTTATTTTTAATGGGCCTAGGAGGCGGCAGCCTTTCAGTATTGCAAATTTCTCTGTATACATCCACTATAGAAACTTTTAAAGGAGTATAAGAGTGATATTTCCTGGGTCTGTCGAGACCGAGGTCTTCTTTCTTCTTGGGCTCCCTCTCCCTTTCTTTTATCGAAGGAGGGTACCCAGATCGCCAACTCGACTCTCTCAGTCTGGCATTTTCCTCCATGTTAATGTACTTTTCCGCTATCTCCTGTACATCACTCAAAGAGGTCGGATGCCTTTTTGATATGGACTGTGAGAAGGGTCCTTCCCTAAGTCCATTTACTAATCTCATGATAACTGCCTCTATGGGCAGATCTTAAATTTCCAAACACGCTTTATTGAACCTTTCCATGTAATCACGCAGAGGTTCCCCGACCTCCTGTTTAACTCCCAGGAGGCTCGGTGCGTGTCTTACTTTATCCTTCTGGATGGAGAATCGCATCAGGAATTTTCTTGAGAGGTCCTCAAAGCTGGTAACCGACCTTGGAGGGAGGCTATCGAACCACTTCATCACTGCTTTTGACAGGGTGGTCGGAAAAGCCTTGCAACATGTTGCATCAAAAGCATCAACCAGATACATCCGACTTTTGAAGTTGCTTAAATGATGCTTTGGGTCTGTGGTTCCGTCATAGAGGTTCATCTCAGGGCTTTTGAAGTTTCTTGGAACCTTCGCCCTCATTATGTCCTCGCTGAATGGGTCCTCTCCTCCCAAGGGCGACTCTTCTCGGTTGCCGCGGGAGTCTCAAACTTTAAGGGAGGATTCAAGCTTTGTGAGTTTTTCTTCCAACTCTTTTCGTCGTTCTATTTCCTCCCTGAGGTTTCGCTCTGCCTCTCGTTGTCGTTCTAGTTCCTGTTCTAGTTGCTCCAAACGACCTTGGTGGCCGTGGACCAGCCTCATTAGCTCGGTTGCATGGGGTGGCCCTTCCTTTCCGGACTCACGTCCTTCCGAGGAATTTGCCTTTGGATTTTTGAGCCCAGAGGTGCCTTCTTTATGCTGGTCGCTGGTTCCTTGATGAAGGGTCAGGTCTGCGTCATTATTTCCGGTATCTGGATTTTCTTGCTCGGAATCAGACGCTGTATGTCCATCTTCTGGTGAGTTGTCCACCATTACTGGTTGATCTCTCGGGTCCCCGGCAACAGCGCCAATGTTCCGGGGCTTACCTAGAACCGGACGGTGGTTGGGCTTGTTTGTGAGGTCCAAGTGCTAGAGGAAGGTAGTCTCCGACTTGGTTTTACGTCTGGGAGCCGCCTCCGAGTTGTGTATGTGAAAGAATGGGGGGTGGTACCTGCAAAGACACTCTGATGCCTAAGTCAGCAAGGGTGTAAGCAGGTCTAGAGAGAGAGTATTGGGCTTAGAGATACCTGAGGGATGTCAGTGTATTTATAGTGGTGAACCCATAACCACCGTTGGAGTAGTTCCGCCTTTTAAGGGGAATAACCGTCCTTTTATCTTAGGGAAATTGAGATATTGCTCCTGGAAGTGGTTAGAGAGATTTTAGTAGCAATTATCCTCTTGAGTGAGGGTTTATCTGCCAGCTAATTCCTTGATCCCGACTTCTTTAGAGCAAGTCGTGGTAGGCACCGACTTCGTAAATTGAAGATCGGTATAGGGTGAGGCTCAATCCTTTGGATTGGATCATTCGTTGGGTCCTGAGCCTTATCATTGGGACAGGATATGAATAGAATCCATTTTCTTGAGCTGGGCTTTCAACTCTAGGAGAAGTTTTTAATTGACCTTGAATTTAACTGCTTAAGTAAAATAAGTTTTTAATTGTAACTTTAGCTTTGTTTTGTTTTTCTTTGTTCGATAATAAGCTTTTGGGCCACATCTCAAAAGAAATGAACCCGTATCATTAGAGGCCACGTTTTAGGCCTAAAGCGATAAGGTTAAATGGCGCATGAACACCAATTATGGTTGGGTCAATGTCAATCATTTAGTATTTGAATTGAATTTTCTTAAATAATGATTAGTGAAATATATTTTTAATCAAAAAAGTATTTTTATATAATTATATAAGTGTTTGTGATAAGATTTTTAAAAATAATTTATTAAAGAACTTTTTTT
>NC_029780.3:113113255-113133232 GCF_000817695.3 Arachis duranensis | reverse complement strand
ATTATTTATTAGAATAAATATTAAATACTTCTTATGTATGATCCAAACATAAAAAGTATTTTTTAAGAAAGATAAAAAAAACTTTTGTAAAAAATCAATTCAATCTAACCCTAAGCTCAGAGGGGTGAAGAAACTTATCTTGTATATAGTAAAGTCCAATTACATACCAAGTAATAATATATATATCCGAAGTAATTTTTTGATTATCCTCCTATTCTAAAGCTATAGAATCTTTGAAATAAACCTAATGCCTTCAAAATGAGATAATACTTAATTTGATATCTAAATTTATATACAAATTTTAATTTAATTTTTAAATTTTAATTATTTTTATTTAATTTTTAAATTTTATAAACGTGACCGATGTTAATTATTAGAATAATTTTTAACGGACATTAATAATTTTTAACGGACAAACATTAATAAAACGCTGATATAAACAATTGAATGTCACATTAAAATTAATAAAATAATGTTATTTAGTACAAAAATAATATTTGTAGTGATATTTATTAAAATTTTTTCTCCAAATATAAATAATACTGTATCGTTGTTAGGCTATTTGAAAGTAAAAACCAAAACGATATTATTTTATAGACTCCTACTGACATCTAGTTGCTTATGTTAACATTCTATTAAATATCAAAAATTATCCCAAAGATTAATATAAATCACGTTCACAAAGTTTTAAAACTAAATGACGACAATTAAAATTTTAGAAACTAAATAAAGACAATTGAAATTTTAAAGATTAAATTGAAATTTGCATTTAAATTCAAGACTTCTAAACACAAAAAAAGCATGTAATCTTTCTTTATTTCATTATGTTGTTGTAAGAAAAATAATTGGATATTTTTAATATATATGTATTTTATAATATACATTTATGATAGTTGTTTTTCCTAATAGTTTTCTGATTATAGAAGAAGAAGCAATGCTTGCAAAGCTAACGAGAAGACAAGTATACTTCACTACATGGATTTAATAATTGGCCTAATTGTGACTTCATTTAAAAGCTAACTTGAGACATACTGCTTCTATAGTGGTGTTCATGATCATCCCTGCAATCCATGGCGATGAATGCTTCATCTTTGGAAACAGATATTTTTGGGTGGGAATTAAAGGACCTCCTTATTCTCTTGATTATAACGGACCAATAGTAACTTGCGTAAAGAAACAAAAGAAATTAAAAGTGGAGTAAAAAGCTTGGATCACATTAAAAATGGATGGATTATGGATCACATCTTCGGAAACCCTAGAGTTCACGGGACATTGTCACAATCAGACAAAATTTATAGAGATTTGGATTTTCTGCTGTACCATTTGTTGCTTGCACATTGCCATGTCTGCAACTCTTTATTTTCTAATCATCCTCCCATGATCCCATCCACCGTCTGATTCTTCAGAATTTACTAGTGCTATGCCTACTATTTTATTTGTTCATCCCAGACACTGTTTTTTTCAGCTTGGGAGAAAAACAAAACAACCCCTTACAATAAATTATATTTTTTTCATAAAGACACTAGTTAAAAAATCATAAATGATACATGATTTAAATATTCGTGATATAAAAAATTTAAATATTATTTAAAAGTTATTAGTTTATATTTTTAGAATGTTCAATTTAATTTGATGTATTTTATGTGAGTGGATTTATAATTTTTATTATTTTAATCTAATAAAAGATTATAAATACCTTTTAAATTATTAAAATTATCACGTAGGGTGATTAGAAGGGTAAAAATTCCCCTTTTTAGTTTCGTAATGAAATTCTGATATAGACAAGTGAGATTGAGTGGAGTAGAAGGTTGAGTGAGTCTTTTCTATGTAATTTTTAAATTATGAACAAATTAGATTGAGGAGTCATATTTTGGTTGTTTTAAAAAATTAAATAAAAAATTAAATGATTCTTTTTTGGATTTAATTTCAATTTATTCTTTTCATTTTTATTTTTAGTTTTAATTCTTTTTTTATTTCAATTCTTATCTTTTTATTTATCATTAGTTATCATCTCGTTTTAAGAAATGTATAGAAGGATGTTATTTTATTTTAATATTCTTTGTATCAATGTTATATGTTAATCAAAATTTAATTATAAACTTAGCAAAAAAAGAAAAAGGGTCATTTGAAGAGTAATTAGATAAGTCCAGCGACGTTAGCAACTTAGCATGTAGAGAAAACGGATTAGGAGAAGGCTCTGGCTTGTGCTTATCACATCACATCACATACATTACCACTTTGCTTCAGTGATGCAAATTGCAAAGAGAAAAATAAAGAATGCGGGACCGATGATCCATAATCATGAAGAAAGAAAGCGGGTAACATTTAACTTATAATTTAATAATTTAATATCTTACCAAATATAAAGATGAATATTTATCACCTTGTCATTTTCATATACAAACTTGAGTGTTTCTCCACTTTCGTCGATTGGCTTTATCCACCAATGTCACGTGTAACCGATGAAGGCAAACCAACAAGCAAAAATAATCTTTATAGAAAAGAAAAGAAAACACAGATCGTGTATTTCTATATTATATTATATTAAGAGAAATCATTAGAACTTGTCGGTTAATGGTTATATATAGGCACACCATTAGCATCCCAACTCCCAAGAGTGTATGAGTGTAGAGTGTAGAGTTATTAGCCATGGTTTCTCTTAGTCCTAGTCCATTGGTTGCACTGTGCTTATTATGTTTTCTTGCATTTTGTATACCTCAATCTTCTTCTGCAGTCACCAAAATTGGGCTAGGCTACCGTCTGATTTCAATTGAAAATGGAGCTGATGGTGCACTTGTTGGGACTCTCCAAGTTAAGCAGAGTAACAACATCTATGGTGCTGATATTCCCCTTCTAAGGTTCTACGCCAAGTAAGTACTACTTAGCTACTAGTTTGAGTAGTTTCTTCAGTATTCACTATCTCTACTTCTCTCTCAAACTTGTTCTAAAAGATTCTCCATTGTTGCAGGCACGAGAGTGAGAACCGTTTGAGGGTACACATCACTGATGCAAAGAACAAAAGGTGGGAGGTTCCTTACGATCTTTTGCCGAGGGAGCAACCACCTCCTTTGAAGCAAAGCATTGCATTGTCAAGCTCTTCAGAGAAGAAGAAGAACAAGAAAAAGAAGAACCAAAGATCAGTGTCAGAGAAAGATTACCCTGGCTCTGAGCTTGTTCTTACTTACACTTCTGACCCTTTCAGCTTTGCGGTGAAAAGAAAGTCAAATGGGGACACCCTTTTCAACTCAAGCTCTGATGACACTGACCCATTTAGTTCATTGGTGTTCAAGGACCAATACTTGGAGATCTCTACCAAATTGCCCAGAGATGCTTCTTTGTATGGATTGGGAGAGAACTCACAGATACATGGGATCAAGTTGTATCCTAATGACCCTTACACTCTGTATACTACTGATATAGCAGCCATTAATGTGAATGCTGATTTATACGGGTCGCACCCAGTGTACATGGATCTCAGAAATGAGGGTGGCAAGGCATATGCACATGGTGTTCTGCTGCTGAATAGCAATGGAATGGATGTGTTTTACACAGGCACATCTCTAACATACAAGGTCATTGGAGGTGTTTTGGATTTCTACTTCTTTGCAGGACCTTCTCCTCTCAATGTTGTTGATCAATACACTTCTTTGATTGGAAGACCAGCTCCAATGCCTTACTGGGCTTTTGGTATGATTCTCTTTCCATTCTCTCTTATTGTAACTAGTACTGTATTGCTTACTCTGTTTTCTAAGCATTCATAATGGAAATCAGACAAGGCTTTTGGCTTTTCCACTTTGCTGTTTATTTGGCATCCTATGTGTAATGTGCCCTGAAAGCAAGTGCTCTTGGAGTCACTTATTTTGTTAAGTTTAAAATTATTTTTTATTTTATTAATATGTTTAATGCTAATGTGAAAATTTCTCCTATCTGTGACATACAATACGTTTCCATGGTTTCGAAAAGTTAGAATTTACATCTGCAATATGATATATTTAACATTAAAAGCTTTTTGGGTCATATTCTAAGCTAATTGTTTAGTTTATGTACCAACAAAATAAATAAAGTTGGCCCTTGTGAAAGACGCGTGTAAAGCAATTATTAGTAACAAAGTCAAAAACAATAATTCTATTTACTTATTTAGTTATCTAGCACAGTTGATAGGCACATGTGTTGATTTCTCTTTTGGGGGGGCTAGAAGCGTAGTACATTGCATTAACTCCTCTACCCATGGCTTTGTCTTTTTCCTCCTTAATAATAATAATAATAATAAATTGCATAATGCTATTATGTTTGGTACGGTAGGATTTCACCAATGCAGATGGGGATATCACAATCTATCTGTTATAGAAGATGTTGTGGAGAATTACCAGAAAGCTAAAATCCCACTTGATGTGATATGGACGGACGATGATCATATGGATGGGAAGAAGGACTTCACGCTGAACCCAGTGAACTACCCTCGTCCGAAGCTTCTAGAGTTCTTGGACAAGATACACAGCATTGGAATGAAATACGTTGTGATTGTTGATCCCGGAATTGCCGTTAATGCAAGCTATGGAGTATACCAAAGAGGAATGGCCAATGATGTTTTCATCAAGCACGATGGGGATCCCTTCTTGGGTCAAGTGTGGCCAGGTGCAGTGCACTTCCCAGATTTCCTGAATCCAAAAACAGTTTCATGGTGGGGTGATGAGATTCGTCGCTTCCATGAACTTGTACCCGTTGATGGCCTTTGGATTGACATGAACGAAGTTTCCAATTTCTGTAACGGAAAGTGCACAATCCCAGAGGGAAGAATTTGCCCCAATGGAACAGGACCTGGATGGATATGTTGCTTGGATTGCAAGAACATCACAAACACAAAATGGGACGACCCTCCTTACAAAATCAATGCTTCAGGAATAATGGCCCCGGTTGGTTACAAAACTATAGCCACAAGTGCTGTTCACTATAATGGGGTTCTAGAGTATGATGCTCACAGCCTCTATGGTTTCTCTCAATCCATTGCAACCCACAAGGGTCTTCAAGGGATTGAAGGGAAACGGCCTTTCATTCTTTCGCGCTCCACTTATGTTGGTTCAGGCAAGTATGTTGCACATTGGACAGGTGACAATCAAGGTACATGGGAGAATCTGAGATACTCAATATCCACAATGCTCAACTTTGGAATATTTGGGATTCCAATGGTTGGTTCTGATATATGCGGTTTCTATCCACAACCAACTGAAGAGCTTTGTAATCGATGGATTGAGGTTGGTGCTTTCTACCCTTTCTCAAGGGATCATGCAAACTATTACTCCCCAAGACAGGAGCTTTACCAATGGGAATCAGTAGCTGAATCTGCTAGAAATGCTTTGGGCATGAGGTATAAGATTCTTCCGTATCTCTACACACTCAACTATGAGGCTCATCTTAGTGGTGCTCCAATTGCAAGGCCACTTTTCTTCTCATTTCCATCTTTCACCCAATCATACGGGCTCAGCACACAGTTCTTGCTTGGGAGCAGTGTCATGGTTTCTCCTGTGGTTGAACAAGGACAAACACAAGTTAAAGCATTATTTCCCCCTGGCACGTGGTATAATTTGTTTGATATGGCACATGGTGTTGTATCCAAAGAAGGGACTTATGTCACTCTTGATGCGCCTCTACATGTGGTGAATGTGCATTTGTATCAGAATGCTATTCTTCCGATGCAACAGGGTGGAATGGTATCTAAGGATGCTAGAACCACACCCTTCAGCCTCATTGTGACATTCCCAGCAGGAGCAAAAGAAGGAGAAGCTCAAGGGAACCTCTTCCTCGATGATGATGAGCTACCGGAGATGAAGATAGCTAGTGGTTCTTCAACCTACATTGATTTCCATGCTACTATAAAGGATGGAACCGTGAGAGTGTGGTCACAGGTTCAAGAGGGTAAATTTGCCTTGGATAAAGGTTGGGTTATTGACAGCATAAATGTGTTGGGAGTAACTGGAAGTAAGGCAGTGATGGATGTGTCACAGTCACATGTGAATGTTAGTATAACGGAACAACAATTGTATGGGCAAGGTGATGATGGAGGAAGCAAGGTAGTGATGGTGGGAATGAATGGCTTGAATATTCCTGTTGGTAAAAATCTTGACATTACTTGGAAAATGGAATCATAAGATGCTGTTGGGGTGTTCCATCTTAATAAGAAGCCTTTGTAACTTCTTTTTTCTTTAGCTTAGTTGAAGGAGAGATTAGCTCAAAATGCTCGTCCTAGTCTAGCACTGCACAGCTCAATACTATATTTAATCTTTGGAATTTGAAATCACATTTATTTGTGCCTTTTTATTAGGTGATTCTTTTTACTTATTAACTTATTATTATGTATTTCTGTTCTTTTAAATTTCGTATTTTATTTTACGGAAAATGAAACTCTCCTCTTAGATATCAATAACACATTTTTTCTTTTTATTTTATAGGCTAAAGTATATTTTTATTTTTAAAATTTGATAAAAATTTTAAAAATATCCCTACATTTTATTTTGTTTTAATTTTATCTCAAAAAATTTTTATTTGCATCAAATATACTCTCAGTTAAATTTTCAAAAAATTTAAGACCAATATAATAATAATGTATGAAAATTATGCTTGATTTGTTTGTATTGATAGTTGTTCTTATGAAATTGTTGTTGAATTAGTCTTAAATTTTTTAAAAAATTAGCCGTTAAGATATATTTGATTTAAATCAAAAACTTCTAAGACAAAATTAAAACAAAATAAAGTTTAAGAATTATTTTAAAATTTTGGTCAAACTTTAATTAAGAAATATGTCCAAATGCATCTTAATTCTTAAGTAGGAATGACAATGGTTAGGGTTTGGATCCAATCATAACCCTACTCACAAGTTAAGATTTTTATATAAATTCAATTATATTCTATTTGCGGGTTGAGAACATTTCAATTCTAACTCCATCCGTTCTTAATTCGTGAGTATCCGATTCTACCCACGGTTATAAAAAGGATGCAATATTATTATATAACTTGATAATAATTTAAAATAGAACTGACTTTTATGTGAAAAAAAAGTATTAAATTATTAATTAATGATCTTCTTTTAGTGGCTAAGAATCTTTTGCATTTAGTAAAAAGTCTTTAGTTTAACATCTACTTAAAACATATTTTTATATAAGTGTATATAAGGTGCGGATCGAATTGACAATCCTATCAACCCGCATGAAAACTCTACTCGTACACTACCCTAATAAATGCAAATCGAGTTGACAATCTTATCCGAGTGAATTTGATCAGATTAAATATCTACGGGTGCATGTTAACACCCCTATTAACTAGTAGGGAAGGAGATTTAGAAAGCTTTCAACTCTATATTTGGGCCGCAATAACTAAGATAATTCTGTAGGCTTAATAATCTACTTGCGTATATTATTGGGCTTCCATTGTGGCTGATTTTAATCCAGGTACTATGTAGTGTATACCAGTACAACACAAACAAAAACTTATCCGGTTTGGGCTCTTGCCCCGTTTAGTACACCCAAAAATAATTATCGGGTTTGTACTTTGTACACTTTAAGGGAGTATGTGTGCAGCTGATAAAAATAAAAATACTGATTATTACGTAAATACAAAGGTTTAATATACGAATAAGCCCACTTATTCACCACCAACTTGTCTTTGTCTTCCCCGGCAGAGTCATCAGCCATCAGGCCATCACTCTTGCAATTTGCAAATGATCTCTCTAACAAATTCAAACTTCGATTTTTGGTTTAATTGATAGATTCATTGTATATTTTGTAATCAATTATTATTTTTATTCTTTAAAAATAAGAATGCTAACAGAATTCTTTAAACTCATCTTGTAACCATAAAATATAAATTATTTGACAAAAATAACTAATATATTAAATTTGTGTAAATTTTATTAAAAAATTATAGTTATGATTTGGATATGTGAAAAAAAATAGTAGAGTATTTAATTAAGAGGATAGATGAAATAGAAGATAGATATTTGACGAATAATAAAAAAAGACCTAAAAAAAATTATATATGAGGTGATCAAAATTTTATTATATATATAATAAATGATATGACACAATAATATTATTTAGTCTATATAATGAACTCTCATTTAAATATCTAATAGAATAAAATTTTATTGTTGTTGTTAAAAATTATAGTTAAATTTTTAAAGTAATCCTTCTTTCATTTGCAACTTCCTATATCAATTTTTAATATTCTACGACTGTCCTTTAACATCTTCTTTCCTTCATTTCCATCAAATATACGCATTATCAAATACCTGTCTAACTAAACAAGGCTACTCATATAGATTCTAAAACCAGAACCCATCATCGTCATTGATTTCTCTCTTATACTGTTATACATTTTGGGCAAAGCACGAAGAGGAGGGAGGGAGAGCAAAACTGTAAAAAAAATAGAAAGGACATAAAAGAACAATGTTTCACTGTGATACAGTACACACATTTTTGCAGCGTTTGTTCCTCAATCCTCCAACTCTGGTTCTCTTTATTGTTTATTCTATATTTTGACGTTTCTCAAAGATCTTAGTACCCAATAATTAAAAAGTTTAATTTACTTGGTCAACTCATTTTTTAAGATTTGATAATGACTATATTAATGCTCCCCAGCCAAAAGATCATAAACGATAAACAAAATTACATAATTAATAATATTTTTATTTATTAAAAAAACGTAAATCACACTCCTATTATAATTAACGTAATTAATTTTTTTATAATTATTTTTTTATTTGATTATATCAAATGTCAATTTTAAATATAATGTGAATTAAATAAAAAATTCTCATTAATTAAATTCACAATTTTATAATTTTTTTTAAAATAAAAGTTTCAAATTCTTAAATCATTAATCCTAAAAGACCTCAAATCACTCAACATATTTTATAAAAAATCAAAATATTTTAAATTTGATCGGTTTGTATTTATAAGAAATAAAAAATATCTAAAATTATTAGTTTGTGACTTGTAAAATAAAATAATAAATAATAATAAATCAGCACTAATTTGTTGATTATTAATATTATGTATTTAAAATTATGAATGTTATACGTATGAAATTATAAATATTAAGTTAGAGAATTTTAACAGCTTTTACTATACAACTCATATTTTTATATATAGGTTATTATAAAATAAAAAAATAAAATATAAACAAAAATTAAAAACAAATTTTTAACTCATCATATTAGAATTATAAATAAATATACATATAAATATCAAATAACAAATATTAAAATAATAACCTATTAATGACTTTTTTATCTAAATAAATATTCAGAAAACATTAATTCTGGAAATACGCATCGCATGAATTTGTTCCACAAATGTACAGGGCCAACTCAAGGCCGGCGCCTGTAAAATGGAGTTCTTCTTCAATACACGTGCGTGCCCGTGAAATGGGCCTGACAGCACTAGGGGCCACCTCTGGTGCGGCGCCCACGAAATGATAAAGCAGTCATTTAGTGGCAGGCGTCCGCGAAATGAGAATATCAGGGGGTGGTCACAAATTGGTTCCAACTCAGGGGTAGTACACGCGAGATGGTGCACTTCATGTGTACTATCAACGAAGTGAGATCGTAATGTGCCTATATAAATGCGGGTGGTTCATTCACGGAATGAGCCATTCTATCTGCACTCTCCTTCAACTCCAAAATTGCTCTCAACGTCACAACCTTCTTCCTCTCTAAAAAATTTGTGGGTATTAAGTTTAGTTTACTTTGTGTATGACTTTGGAAAACGTTTATGTGATTATATACCATAATGGAGAAATTTCTCATACGGCAGAAGGTATTACATTCGTTTGTGACGATCCACTTTGGATAATAATTCTGCCACAGATATCGTTGCAAGATTTGAAGAATCTGATTCTGATACATACCGGAATGGTTGGGAAAAAAGAAATCACGAAGCTGACTTAGCGGATGCCGGTTGCAGTGGCCAACTCGTTTGCGTATCAAAAAATGTAGATAAAATCTGATCAGCATGTTTCGATAATGTTTTCTTATCATCGCAGCATAGAAATTATCTATTCGTTGGAGCTTTGTCTGAATCTTCAGGATATTGGTGGAAGTTCATCCAGTTCCAATAATGTGGAGGGTGTAAGAAATCTGGAAGCGGTTGATTTTGTTTCGGGTCAGGATACTAGTAGGACCAGTAGTCCAAACTTTAACGCGTTTGTAACAAGGGAACAGAATGCAGATATTCATGAAGCATGCTCCTCCCCTTCTACCCTTGTTAGCTTCGATAGGTATCCTGATGCTGGCATTGCAGAAACGTCGAACGAAGATGAGATTGAAGATTTCAGCGGTGATGAGATAGAAGCCGTTCCGGAAACGCAGCCTCTTCATGGCGATTCTATTCCTCCAACTCATGTTGCATCGGGAGGTGGTGGTGTATCCTCCAGCACACCAGCACACTACCTGTCTTTAAATCTTGGAGCAATGCATTCGAGTACCGCAGAGGACAGACCGAGCAGCTACGCTTTGTCAGGCGAGATGGAGCTCGAAATTGGGTTGAAGTTTCTCAAAAGGAAAACAGCAATGCTGGCATTCAAAAACTACAACATCCGTAGGAGTGCAGAATACAAGGTGGTAGAGTCAGAGCAAAGTACGTATGTATGTCGATGCAAGCAGTTTGGGGATCAATGTCGTTGGATGGTACGGGTCGCAAATACAAGGTCTTCCAGATTTTGGAAAATTCGAAAATACGAAGGGCCTCATAGTTGCTTGGCAAGTACGATGTCTCAAGATCACGCTCAACTTGATAGCAATGTCATCTACCAACATATATTCCCCATGGTGCATGCTGATGCAACGATATGTGTAAAGGTGTTGCAAGGATTAGTAGAGTCAGCATACGGGTACAAGGTGTCTTACAAGAAGGTTTAGCACGCGAAGCAGAAGACAATCACCAGGATCTATGGTGATTGGGACAATTTGTACAACCAGGTGCGTAGATACTTCAATGCGCTGCAAGCTTTCGTCACAGGTATTACTTGCATTGCACTCTTGTTGGTCTTTGCTATTCATTGTCCATTTAGTCCTTTATATGTTTGACTAAGTAACCAACAGCGCACGGTGCTACCCCAACTGTACGTACGGAAGGCATCATAATCAACCAATAACGACAGATATCGAACATGCACCGTGTTGTTGGCCTTGTCCAGAAGAAGCACGTCTCCCAACAAGTAAAGTATGTAACAACGTGCATACTGCATGAGGCCATTATCTTCTAAATCAAGCGGCATCTGCTGAAAATGAGTCGTTAGCCACTTTAACTTGATGTTGAATTTTGTTGTCCTTACGTGGCCGATGGAAACCTCACCTAGAAGTAGGGGTGGAAACAGGCCAGGTCATGCCAGGCTTTGCTCTTAAGGCCTGGCCTGTCATACAGTTGATTGGCCTGAGCCTGGCCTGCAGCCTGTTATAGGCTCTTTATAAAGTACTAGGCCTGACCTGTTATTCAGCCTGGCCTGTCTTGAAGCCTGTTAAAAGGCCTGATTTTTTTTTACAAAAATAAAAATATTATTTAAAAAAATTATTTTTTAATAAAAATAGTTATATGTAATATGTCATATATTTAATATTTATAAAAAATTTTAAACTTTTAACATATTTAAAATATACAAAAATATTTATAATAAAATATAATAAATTTAAAATATCTCATAATTTTATTAATAATAAATAATTATTTATATATTTAATTATATTTTAACAGACCCAAGCAGGCCTGACAGGCCTATAAAGCTAATTAGTAAGCTTGAGCCTGGCCTATTAATGTATTAAGGCTTTTAAAAGAGTCTGGATCTGTACCTATTTTATAACAGGCCAGGCCAGGCCAGGCCAAACACAGGCCAGGCTGCAGGCCCCTGGCAGGCTGCCTGACCTTTTTCCACCCCTACCTAGAAGTTCATGACACCATTCCCAAATATCTCTTTGGTAAAATTTGCTCCATGACCTCAAAGTACCACTGACAGACTGACCATCAACAGGTAGACCTAACTGCATTGCAATATCCTCCACGGTTATGGTACACTCACCCCAAGAAAAGTGAAATGTGTGTGTCTCGAGTCGCCATCGTTTGACAAAAGTGCTAATAAGTGGATTGTCATACTCGAAGCGCTTTATCAAAGAGGCATGGTAAAATTATGTCCGTCTCAGATAAGGCTTAAGCCTCTGCCGTCTAATTTTTATGCTTGGATCTGCAGGATCTAACATGAAAACATCGACAAGTGTGCCATGAGGAGTAAGAACATGTGTGGGCTGCAATATAAGATAGTAAAAAAGAAAATAATTAAAAATACTATAACAAATTTTTAATATCGAAAAAATTAATTCGAACATCATCGCTAACAAAATCAATCAGCTTAACGACGTAAACTAACCTTATGGAGCAGATGTGCCGCCATATGAAGTTTGTCCAACCGATTCAGGTTCTCCTCCACGTTAACCCCACCCCACTCATATTAAGTTAATTTTTTTTCAAACTCAGCACCATAGAAACACCTCTTCCCAGCTTTCTTTTACCATTCACACATTTTTTTAAACCCCCTATTCCTTTCAACCGTGCATGAGGTCCCTCCTCACAACTCTTTTATAGTTGTCTTGGCTTCCTTTCCAAGTATTTCCTGCCACCCAACACACCCAATGCATATGAGGTACGGTTCCTGCTACTTGCTGAGCTCCTGCCGCTTTGACCAACCACTTCGCGGGCACCACGCACAAAAACCCCCAATTCGTGGCCGCCGCCTGTGCAATGGGCCATTTCGCTGGCGCTGCCCTTGAGGTATTCCACTTCGTGCTCGCCATGCTTGGAATGCGCCATTTCGTGGATGTCAGCCGCGAAATGGTGATGCTTGCCAGTGTCAGTTTCATTTCGTTGCCACCACCCATGATTTGTAGTGTAATACCATTTCGCAGGCGCCTCCCAAAAATTAGCCCTACGCATTTGTGGAACAAACTGATGCCATGCGTGTTTACGGAATCAATATTTTTTAAATATTTACTTATATAAAAAAGCTGATGTAATACCATTTTAAAAATATTAAATTAGTTTATAAACATATCTTGTTAAAGCTCGTGTGAATTTGTGTTCTAAAAATGATTGAATGAAAACATCTTCCTCAAATGAGTTTAACAAATATTCTAAATCTTAAACATAATTTTTGTATTAAGGTTGAATTTAAAATTCATAGCAAAAAAAAGTATCAAATTGGTTAATAATTGACAAAAACTTAAATACAAAAATAAAAATAAAAAATATAAACTCGCGAATAAAAAATAAAATTTATTAAAAAATAATAAAAATTGAGATATATGAGTACACTTTTTTAAAAAAAATCTTGTGTTCATTTAGAGTTTTAGTTTTAAAAATTAGGATTAAATATTTTTTTCGTCTCTAATGTTTTGGGTGAAAATCAAAATCGTCTCTAACTTTTTTTTATTAAAATCATTTTTAACATTACAAAACGTTATAAAATTGTTTTTTCTATTTTAATTTTATTTTTTGATTAAATTACCCTTTAAATTAATAAAAATAATATTAAAAGATAAAATACGTATCCGTCCCCACCCTGTCTCGATATTTCTTCCATTTCTTTTCTTTCTATCCTTCTTCCTACCCCTCTCTTCGGAATCCCCCTTCCAACCACAATCACAGTTCTTCTTCTCTCTCTCCGTCACCGTATCATTTGCATTCTCGCCTCCTTCTCCACTTTCTTCTCCTTCTTCATCACCAACCTCAACCCTTCATCCGTTAAGTTTGTTTCACCTTCTTCATCTCTCACAATGACCACTTTTTTTGATGATCTCGGCCTCTTTTTAGCCCTCAACGACAACTATGTCGGCATCGGCCTCAACGACGTCATTTCAACTCTGACCGCCGCCATTACATTGTTCTCCATCAAGCGTTAGTTTTGTTTAATTTTTTAAAATAAAAAAATAGTTGTTGTTGAAGATTTCGACGGAGAGAGTGAAGTAGGAAAGAGGGAGGAGGAAGGAGCTAAGAAAGTAAACAGAGGAGAAATGATGATAAAGAATAATTTAGTCCAAAAATTTGAAAAAGGATTATTTTAAAATATTTACTAATATTGAAAATGATTTTAATAAAAAAAAAGTTAGAGATAATTTTAATTTTCATCCAAGATGTTAGGAACGAAAAAAGTACATAACTATAAAAATTATTTTAGAGAACATAAATAGAGTATATAAGTGTTTCCATAATAAATAAAAAATATACTTTTATTACTATAATGTAAATGAATGTACTTTTATTATTATAATACAAATTAAATGCCAACAAATGAATATTTACAAAAAATTAATGTATACACATTAAAAAAATAAACTAATATAAATAACAATAATATGATATTATTTTTATTTAATAAAAGAAGAATATAAAATATTACAATATTAATAAACTTAAATTATATAAATAAACTAAAAAATAAAAAAAATGGAAATTTTGTACTGAATATTTTTGTTTTTCGAACATTTCCGCAAAATAAAATGGAGCACTAGCAATTGGATTCACAAATGAATCTATCGAAAAAAATAATAAAGAATGAGATATTTTCGAAATAATAAAGTTGAGCCAGTGTACTGTACCGTGTAGTGTGTATAGAGACAAAGCACGTGGGAAGCGTCCCTCTCCCTTTCATGGGAAACAAGGAGTGTCATCGTGTAAGTCGCTGAAAGGATGACGTGTCACAATAGGCGGCAAGTATTAGCAGCCACGTCATCAGCATAGCCCCATAGAAAAAAGTGAAGAAGAAGGAGGCAGCGGCAGCACTTTCCACTCACCCACCTCGCTAGGACACTTGTCCCATTATCGACACGTGTCGCATCACCGTCGGTTGGTTTTGGCGCCAATGAAGGCGGTGGGTTCCACGTCGGCGTTATTGGCGGGAAACCGAAGCAACCTCCTCTCTCTCTACTCTCACAGTCACAGTGTCACTAACCCTTTTTCTTTTGCGTATCCCACATGCCCTTCTTTTCTCCCAATGACCCTATCTCTTTGGCGCTCCACTCTCCCCATTGGTCAACTCAAACCTCATTATCATCATCATCATCCATGCATGCATGCATACTCCACATCTTCCATTTCCACACCACATGTCCATGCTCCATGGTGCATGGCATGCCACACGTGACTCGCCATCATGACAAGTGAAAATATCTTATAAAAATGGGACACAGAATAATGCATATACAAATATGGTCACGCACACTCTCACACTCTCGCTCTGCTACACTCACGTCACGTGATCTTCTAATTATATATATTCATACTTGGATTAAAATAAAAATGGAACCTTATATATTTAAAAATTTGCCACTTGCATATAAAAGAATTTGCATTTTGTAATTACAAATATAGTTAAACAAAAAAGACAATATCCTAATTTTATCTTAAACCATTGTATGTTTCGTGTCCTATATGGGATAATACATAAAATTATATAAAATTTTTTATTAAATTTAAATAAAAAATATATATAGTAATTATTATTATAAATATTTTACAACTTAAAAATATTTAAAATAATTAATATTTATTTTAATCAATTTAAATTTATTGAATGGTCATCTCATTTGTCCGTTTAAGCAAGTATTTGAAGTTTAAATCTCGTCTTGTATGTATCACAATCCATTAGTTAGCGACAGACCGTTAATAAATAGAGCATCAATATGTGGTGGATTAATTCTCGACTTGCCAAGTTAGGAAATCTATAGAAAAAAAATTGTATTTGTCTTTAAAATAGATTAATTTTTCATTAATAAAAATACTTATGAATTTTTGTCTTTGTTGAAATTTACTTGGGACAATTTTATTTATTGCTATTATATTCATTCTTGAAATCAAAATAATATGATCAACATTATTACTTGTTAAAACTTCATATTTTATGAAATAATTTTTAAATTTTCAAATTCATAAACTTATGTCATTACAAAAGTTATTAGATCGATTAATATTTTTTGGTAATATGGTGTATCGAAACATTATCGTTGAGTATTAGTTAGTATGAAAAGAAACCGATAGCAACTTTTGTTATTCAATATATAATTTATTCTATTGAAAAATAAATTAATATGGTAATGAGAGAGAGGATCAAGGCTGAGAATGAGTATGAAAAAAAAGAAAAAATTCGAATTGGAGGCAGAAATTAGGATTACAAAATTCAAGAAATGGATTTACGTATATATAAATTAGGACAAATTAATAATTTTATATTCGCGTATATTTAATAAGTTTTATGGGGCGGGTACTTATGTCCGTTCCCCTATTAGGAGTGACAAACGGGAAAGTCCACCCTGTCTCGCCAAAAGCCCGCCCCGCCTAGTAAGACGGTCCTGAATTTTCCCCCCACTCGCCTAATGGTAGGCTGGCGGGATCTCCTTTTTTTATAAGCCATTAAATATTAAACAATATATATAATTTCACAACAATTTCAATAAATTTATAATTTCTAAAAACATAAAAAATTATAATTTTTAAATTCATGTACATTAACGCCTTTGTAATTATAAATAATTTTTTTAAAATAAAATAATAAAATCAGCATTGTCCAAAGCAAAACAAATATGATCCAAAATATAACTTAAAACTTCTTCAATTATCATCTTCATCATTTTGTAGATCAATAACATCATAGAAATTTGTAAAAAAATGGCTCTACCAAAATAAAAGCTTGGCTCAGCGGGAAAGCCTGCCCCGCCCCGCCGATGCCCGCCAAATTCCGTGGATTAGGCGGTGCAAGGTAGGCGGAATTTTTAAGTTTGGTGGCCATAAATTTCCAGCCCAACCCGCATTTTTTGGCGGGTTATACGACCAGCTCGACAGATTTCGACCCGTTTGCCACCCCTGGTCCCCATTCATTTTCGCATGGTAGGTCGTAAGGATTTTAGGAGTCACCATCTAGCTCCAAAACGCTAGTAATCCCTGCAAATACCCGTTTTGCCTGTTTTTGTGATCATTCTTATTGTTAGCATTCATTGGTTCGTGACTTGGAGATATTCTAACCACTCAATAAATTCTTAGATAATCAAAGTTTAGGTTATATCATTTTTATAAAGTTACATATATCCTTGTTATAACAATATTAATAAAAAATAAATGGATAAACACTAAACTATTGTTTGGATATAAGATAAAAAATAAGAGGAAAGAAAATGGAAAGAAAAGTATATTTTTTTGTGTGCTGTTTAGATGGAAAAAAATGAATGAAAAGAAAATAGAGGAAAAAAAATTTTTTTGCTTGAATGGAAGAAAAAGTAAGAAGAGAAAAAATTATAATAGAGAAAAATTATATTAATGTTTTTATATATTATATATAAATTATATTTCAAATGGTAACTCTATATTTTTATCCATGTTTGCACTTTTGAATCAATTTTCTTCGTAATTTTGAAGAGAAAAAATTTATGTGAGCTTCATATACACTTTTATATTTTTCATTCAATTTCTTTGTTGAACCAAATAATGAAAAATTAATTTTTTCCATCCATTTTCTTTTCCAGCATGTTATTTCTCTACAAATTCTTCTAATCTAAACAATGCATAAATATGTCACATTTTTTATATATATAACAATAACTAATATCACATATTAGGCTAATTTACGTTGATAAATCAAAGTCACCCTAAAATTACCTGAATCCCCAAAATCCAATAACGTTGCCTAGTTGTCTCCATTTAAATCGAATTTAATGAATTCGAATTAGGATAATAAGTAATAAATCTAATTTATATTTAATAATTTACCTCTAACTTATGGTAAAAATGTAAGATATGATGCCAAAAAAAACTAAAGCGTTATAAATTTTTTACTAACAAAAAATATATTTTTTTATTTTTTAGACACGTATCTATCTTTTTAAGTTATACATTTTAATTTATATAAATTAATGATAATTAAATGTAAAAAATACTAATTAATAAAGGAATAAAATTTAAGATAACATGTCCCGAACAAATTGAAATAAAATAAAGACTTTTAATTATAATCATTAATTATAATTATATATATTTACTTCAAGATTTATACTTCAAAAACACAGTATATTAATATTTTGTATTTTTATTTTTTAATTTTATACTATCACAAACATTAGTTACTCTCCAATAATGACAATTCTTTTAAAAAAAATAAACATAACTAAACTATCTTAGAATTATATAATAATTTTCAACATAACAAAAAAAATATACAATTACCTAAAATATAATATTTGTGTAGTAACTAAAATTTAATTATCAATATAAAGTAACATATAATATCATTTCATAATCAAATAAGTGTTTTATCGAAGAATTTAATATTTATATAATAATATGACAAAATAAATTAAAGTTTGAGTTTAATTATAGAAAGCGTTAAGTTTAAATTTTTATAAATTAATTTATTTGTGTTAAAGTGAATTGCGCAATAAAAAATTCATAAAAAATTTATATATTGAAGTAGACAATAATTTATTTGTAAATACAAAAAAGTGTATTGAATAAGTAAGAAATTATTTTATTTTAATTTGGTCTATAATTTATATGATTTGAATTTAGTTCAATATATATGATTTGATTTGATTTAATTTAATTATTAGTTGAAAGTATCTCACTTGACTATTTTATTCATAGATTTATTATTTTAATGACTAATAAATTAATCAAATTAATTAATCAGTACACACGATAAATTTGGGTTAATAAATTAGAAAATACTACCAAATCAAATTAATATAAATTACAATAAATTATATAATATTTAAATATTTAATCAAATTAATTAGTTGATATAGTTAATTTATCGTAATAACTTATAGTTAATAAGTTAAAAGAAATAAATCAAAAAATATTCTCAAAAGCATGCTACGTCAGTTTCATCATTAAGTACAAAAATTTGATTTTTATATAATAGAATAGATAAATTTAAATGCGTAATATTATTCTTATTAAAATTATCTAATTATATTTATGCAACTTAAATTTTTAGAGAAGATTATTAATGACATCTTATTGGTTAAAAAACTTACTAATGACTCTGGAGTCTAGATAACTTTATGTGAATTTTTTTATATTTTACATTAACTTTATATTCATCTATATTTAAAAAAAAGAAAAAAAATGAAGGATATATAATCTTTAATACGGTGCTCTTTTAGGTATTTAGAAATCTGAAAAAAAAAAGCCTTGAAAAACCAAATAGCCACCTAACTTTTCTTGCCCTCAATTTTATGATCTCACTCCCCAAACCCCAGGAGAGTAGAATATTACTTGACTTACTTTCCAATGCAATAGAGAAAAATATGCAACTTTCATCTTGTCGCTGTTATTCCACATGTCCAGTCACTACTGTTGTCGTGTCTGCTCTGTCGCCGTGTGCGTTGCTATGCGTCATCCAATTTACTGAATTTAATTAGAATAAATAATAAATTATTTATTTTACTTTAGATTTCATAAATGAAAAAACCAATTCACTAATATAATGAATTACAATTAACGTAGTCTAATTAATTAAGTAATATAAATTTTAATAAGTTATATTAATATTTAAATATCAAATCAAATCAATTAATTAATATAATTAAGTCATTGTAATAAATTATATTTATTTAATTAAAATAATTAAATCAAGAAACATTATCTGGAGCATGTTACGTCTGCTCCATCATTAAGTGCAGAAACTCAATATTTATATAATAGAATAAATAAATAAAATAAATAAGTAAGTAAGTATTTGCACTATCATACTTCTTGTTCTACATGATGACTTAAGATATTTGTTTTGTATGTTAAATAATATAAAAAATATTTTGTATCTTATATTCATTAAATATTGATATTAAGAGGAGAAAATTATGTAATAAATTTTATAAATAGTAATTATAAAAAATAAATAATTATTTATTATATATAATAATTCTTGGTATACATAGGATCAGATTATGTATAT
>NC_029780.3:113068025-113112678 GCF_000817695.3 Arachis duranensis | reverse complement strand
CATATAACATAACATTTCTATAAGTTTCTTTTATAAGAGATTTAATACAAAAATATTTATCATCATCTGTTTAACGTAACAATTTAAATTTAGGAGAATCGTTTCAAAAAATACCTTTTTCGAATTATTTATTGTTAATATCAGGTCAATTTCATAACATTCAATAATAACATAAATGATTATATTTGAACCACAAAGTTAACCTAAAATAAAATATAGAAATTGATGAGAACAAAATATTAAGACAAAAAATGATTAGAAGCGTAAAAATAGAAAAAAAATATCAAATTTAAATAATGTCAAAAAGAATCTAATATATAAAGATGTGAATTGTAAAAACAGAGGGATACATATATAAAGAAGAATAGCATGCATGCATAAACGTTTTTTCACTATATCATAATTTTCTCCAGCTATACGATGAATTCAGCGGCAGTCAGCAGCTCCAAAAATTTGTATCGGTGCACCTCGAACACATGACCTGATTTCTTAAGCTGCAAGTATGCCGAGCACATTGTCGTCCAATTCCATTAGTAACGGTAATGCCTAAATTAAGACATTTTCGAGTTATAAATAAACAATCAAGGAAATACTATTTATCCATACTTTCTCATTTATCCATAAAAAAATTTTACATAAAAAAGAAGAAGAAAAGAAGAGTTAAAATAGCAAGAGCCATAAAAATGATGATTCTTATCATTTTGTTTGGCCGTCTATATATAGAAGACCAACAAATTATCATTATCAAACAAAATTAATTTGTATTTATTGCATTTAATTTGAATAAGCAAAAAATTATCATATTTTAGTTTAGTATTTAATTCACATAATTTGAATTTGACTTAATACATATAATTTAATTTGATTTAATTATTAGTTAAAAATATCTCAATTACTTATTTTATTTATAGATTTATTATTTTAATTATTAATAATTTAATCAAATCAATTAATTAATATACATAATTTATACCTAATTTGATTTAATAAATTAAAAAAACTACAAGAATATTAAAAGAAATAAATTAGGAAATACTATTAAAACAAATTTATATAAATTATAATTATTATGTAATATTTAAATATCTAATCAAATCAATTAGTTGATATAATTAATCTCATAATAAATTGTATTTAATGAGTTAAAAAAAATAAATCGAGAAACACTCTCAGAAGCATGTCACGTCAGCTCCATCATTAAGTGTAGAAATTTGATTTTTATATAATAGAATCGAATAGACGTTAATTCATATATAGTATATAAATAAATTTAATTAGAATAAATAACAATTTATTTATTTTATTTTAGATTTTATAAATGAAAAGACTAATTCACTAATATAACAAATTATAATTAATGTAGTATAATTAATTAAGTAATATAAATTATAATAAATTATATTAAGAAAAGAAATATTTAAATATCTAATAAAATCAATTAGTTAATATAATTAATTCAATGCAATAAATTGTATTGAATGTGTTAAAATAATTAAATCGAGAAATACTCTCCGAAATATGTCACATCAGTTTCATCATTAAGTGCAGACATCCGATTTTTATATAATAGAATAGATATTATCTGAAGACGTTTTATACTTTTATTCAATTTATTATATTTGATTAATTATTTATTGTTTTTTTTATTTCTATATATATTCACGAGCGCGATTATTACAAGATACCAGCGTCACTTTTTATTTTTTATATTAGGCTGACAATTTGTATTTTTTTTGGATTATAAATTATTAGGATATTAATATTAAATGTGATTTCATTTAATTTAAAACACAAAAATTAAAAGGTCGGACTTTTAGAAATACAATAATTAAAAGGTTTGATTTTTAAAAGGTAATTTTTAAAATACAAATATCGAAATTCTTTAATTTAAAAAATTGGACGATCTGATTTTTATTTTAAAAATATTAAAAAAATTTAAAATAGAAAAATCGAATTACTCAATTTAAATACTTTTCACAATTTTAAATCTAATTCTCCAATTTAAATACCTTTCATAATAATTTTAAAAAAGTATCGAAACACGCTCTAGATGACGGTTGCTATTTTATTTGCAAAGCCAAATATGAATAAGACACTAATTTCTCACGTTTCTATGATAAATTTTTTTTATTTTTATTTTTTGTCTAAACATATAAAGAAACAAAGCAAATATTATTCTATATTCGAACGGATAAAAATCAATGCAAGACTCAAATTAAATATCATAATTAAAATTATTCTTTGCATCATATTTAGTCATTCAATTTATAATTCTATTTGTTTTTCGAAATATTTATTCAACGTAAACAAATCAAAAATAAAAATAAAAAAACTTCTGAATTTTATAAACCAAATTTATTAATTTAAATAAATACTCACTTATAAAATAATTTTTTAGTTTAAAATAATTTAGTGATAGATTTAATTTCCTAAAAGAGTAAGGGTATATATTAATAACCTGTTATAGGTATTATTTTCTTCTATATTAATACTACAATTAAGGGTGAAAACAGGTCAGGCCTGTAATAGAGTATATTAGTCTTAACCTGACCTGTAGTCTGATATAGACTTTTTAATGAGTACTGAGCCTGGCCTGTTGTTAAATCTGGATTAACCTGAAGCCTATCAATAAGCCTGTTTTTTTAATAATAATTAAATTTAAGATATAATTTATTTTTTAAAATTATAAAATATAAAATAATAAATTTATGAATAATATTGATACAAAATACATATATATAATTAAAGAGACAAATGGTTGAGTGGATAAAAGTATTATTTTAAGATAGAAGACCCAAATTCAAATCCTTCTAACAGCATTTTTACTAGGCCAAACACAGACCAAACTGCAGGCCCCACTGTTCCAATAGACATTACCTAACTTTTATATCTATGTTGTGCGTTGATTTCATAAAATATTTTTTTAGACGTTTGTGTTTCTTAAATAACATTTTTTGATAACAAGAAGGCGGCGAGCTGATCTGCTTTGATCAAGGAAAAAGCCCAGTCAGCCACCAACTCGGTGCAGGTCACGTGACCTACAGCTCGACCTTCGCTTTTTGAGATAATATATATTATTATTATTTTATAAAAATAAAAATATTTTAAATACTTTATATAATTAAAATAAGACATTAAAAATAATTAACAAATTAATTTATATTTTAATACCAATAAAATATCAAAATATCATTACAATTTATCTAAACAATAATGATATTTTATAGAGGCCAATGAGTTATAACTCAAATGGCATAGTCTCCCTATACTTATCATCTATGAGGTCGCGAGTTCGAATTTTCCTATCTTTGGTAAAAAAAAAATTATATTTTATAGAGTAAATATTCTTTACTTGGCTGGATGAATATGTGAAATCTTTTCATGCTAAAGATGTTACAAGTTCTAATAAATTCGTGGATCAAGTTAAGAGATTAGAAGAGAAGTTGGAATCCATAAAATTGTTGATGGCAAAGAATAGAACAAGGATGAAATCTAATAGCACTAAATGCAGGACTATTTTGACATTGTTGTTTGAAATTACAGTGGCACTATATTTTAGGTCTTATTCAGCAGATTGTATGATTAAAAAATTTGTTAGTTTATAAGATCTAGGTTAAGATATTAAAAAAAGATTGTGTCATGAATATTTTTATTTAGAAATATGTGCATTTATATCTAATATGTATGTTTTACAACATTGAGAATAAAAATAAGTTATTATTTTCTGCTATATTCACTATATGAATACTAATAACTTCATTATGATAGGTGATTCAAGTTGACAAAAACAACAAAAAAGCAATATGATAACTGAACCAGAATACTTGTAATCAAATTAATAGTAGATAAGTGTATTTAAGATACTTAAAATACATAAAATGAGTCAACCAAAATACATAACTAGAATAATCACAATAGAGATAATGTCTAAACCAATTCAGTACTACTGCACAACATAAATAAATTAAACCAAAATACAACTGAGTATTAAGTCTAATAGCATTAAGCCAAAATAAAATATGGGATCCCATGAACTACACAAAAACCTTTTAAAAAGAGTATTTCATGATGAAAAAGTTCATTAATCCTTCTTTAGTAGATTTATGCCTGAAATTGGAATGGACTTAAGCAGCTTTTATGAGGTTTGGTTGCCAACTGCTACTATTGTTTCCACTAGAATGGCTTCACCACTTATATTATGTTGTATATGAGAAGGTCTTGGACCTTGAGTAGAATTTGCATTAGGTTGAAGTTGTGGAATGGTGATATTTGCATGTGGCTGTGGTATTTGTATAGGCTTTAAAACATATTTCTTTTTTCTCTTTTCAGTGTTTTTTTTTTGAGGATTTATGTGATGACTTTTTTGGTGTAATAAATTTTTTCTTTTTCTTTCTAGCCTCTCTTAATGATTCTAAATCACTACTCTCACTCTTATAACCAGGTAGCAGCGATAACTTGTGTGCTTTATCCTCTACACTTTTATAACTATCATGTGAAGAAAAAGAAAGAAGACTCTATCTTTACAATCACACGTTCTACAATTACAAATTCTTTATTAATAAGATGCTAAAAAAACACATAAAATTTTTTTGGGTGATCATTGTTAAGGGTGCAATCACACGTGTCGTTAATCTCCTTGTTACCCTTCAAAATGTGCAATCCAAGTTTCATGTTAGAGCAATTAGAGTCCAACCAATACATTGTTTTATACTCCATATACCCTAAGCTCTTAAGCAGTTCTTTCAAGTCTTTCTTATTCACATAAATCTAAATCTATGGGATAAAATCTTGTCACATTTTTATCTCGGTAACATAAAATTTTATTTCTATCTCTAATAAATCTGCCACCATGATGAAACACAGGCATAATAAAAATAGACATTTGCATCACATTAAAAAAATGACATTATATACACTTCAAAACATCGACCAACATAAAATTCGAAACTTCAACCCACAAAATTTAAACGCAATAAAGATAAAAAATTGTGATTTTTCTGATAAAATATAGTTGACTAAAATAAGTTTAAACTTTGCACATGCCTTACTTTACTCTAGTTTGAAATGAAATAATTATAAAATATTTCACCTTAACGAAATCAATTTCTCAACCAGTACAAAATTTTCATCTTAGCTTTTTAGTATAGAGTATGGCCTATTTGATATTCTTCATTCAGGCTAAGTAAAACATGAAAAAAAAGAAAGAAGAAAAAAAAATGACATTTACCATGTCTGATTACTCTTGCAATGCAGTACCGTCATCGCAAATTTGTTGTCCCTGGAAGCTTACAAGTTCATACCTTAACTCGAAAATCGTTTCAACGTCAAGTATAGTTTTTGAAGAAAACAAAGATGAAGGGTTTGTTTGGGTTAGGATAAAGCATAAATGATAAAGGAGAATGAGGGGTTTTATGAAAATTCAATCTAGCCTTGACGACGTCGTTTCTGAAACTGGGAGGGTCGATTAGTCTCAATTTACAAGAAGACAATATCCACGTGGGCTGTGGTGAAGAAACTGACATGTCATCACTTATCCTTCTTCTATTCGGTTGCAGGATCCGCTATAAGTAACTCTGTGTGTAGTTGGAATCCGATGGGTCAATTTCACATATTTAAGGGACACTTTATCTGTTGTTCAAATAGTTGGGAACCGGATTGAGCATTTATACTATTTTATATATATGTGTCTTATAAAATTTTAAAATTTGTGTATTTGCATATTTTATGTCATGTCGTATTTTCTGTCTATGTATCATATATGACTGTTATAACTTTTGAAAATTAAAATATCTAAAAATTTATCGTGTTGGGCCTAAATACATCTTTATATGCATTAATAATCGGATTACCAAGGAGTATATCATTATGATTAATATTTTGAGAAAATTATACTTTCCTCTTTAAAAGATATTAAAATGATACTCTCCTTCCTTCTATTTGTAAAATGTACATTTTTTTCTCTTAACTTTTAAAAAAATTCTCTTTAATTCATTTTCAAATTCTTTTGTTAACTAATGTTAACTTTATCCATTTTTTAAGAAAAAATAAATTATTTTTTACAAAAATATCCTTTCACAGAAATTTTATTTTTTATCATTAAATTTTACTTATTAAAATACTTTTTAATAAATTATTTTTGAAATCTTATCACTGTTAATATATATAACAATTAATATATATTGATATCAGAAAATAATCTTACCAAGATTTTTTTTATTTAATATTAAAATAAGATATATTAATATCAAAATAATTTATTAAAAGATATTTTGGTAAGCAAAATTTAATGACAAAAAGAATAAAATTTTTGTTAAAGAGTATTTTTGTAGAAAATAATTTATTTTTTCTTGAAAAATGGATAAAGTTAACATTTTGTTAACACAAAAAATTTAAAATAAATTAAAAAAATTTAAAAATTATAAGAGAGAAAATGTACATTTTATAAATAGAAAGAAAAAAGTGTCTTTTTAGTTTCTCTCATGAGAAGATAGTGAAATTTTCTCTAATGTTTTATATATTTATTTGTTAATTAATATATCAATGAATTGAAGAATATGTTCACGCTCATATTCAGTTATAGACATAATTTGTTAATAAAAGATAGATTTGATTTTTATTTAAAATTTGTGTATTTTTCATTTAAGTATTAATTTTGAACTTACAAATGAGGTTCAAATTTATCCCTGAACTTGAAATTGTTTTAAATTTATCTCAAAAGTTAACCACATCATTTTTCAAATATTTTTTTATAATGGATTGATAACGTGGTTAGATGAAAATTACCTTACTTTAAAGTTTTAATTATTGAAATATATTAAAATGACCAACTATATTTATACAATATATAATTAAAACTTTAAATATATTTTTTTCAAATTATATATTGTATAAATATATATAGTTAGTTGTATTATAATGTATAACTATCTATTATTTATAACTCTGAAAAAATTCAAGTTTTAAGTCCTATGTCACCTTGAAAGGCTATACTTTATATTAACTTTTTTAACTTTAAAAGTTCCAGTAATGATTCTTTAGATATTAATGAATCGAAAAGATTACTTTTAATGAAATTTAGAAATCGTTCATAGTTCTATTTTAAATTCATAAGTTTATAAAAATGTAGATTTTTTAGAATTTGAAGTAAAACACAAAAATTGGATATCTACTATTCCTATTCATTTTGATTTTTTTGATATTTTATTTGAATCGAAATGGAGGATATTTTTTTATTGACATTTATGTTTTAAAGTTAATAACTTAAAAATAGTATATGTCAATAACATATACCAGTACTAAATCGAATTAAACTTATTCGATTTACTATACATGGGTTGTTCAACAGTAAATCGAATTAACCTAACTCGATTTACTAACATCTACTCAGTTTTCTTATAAATCGAATTAGGTCAATTCGATTTATTACTGAAAAGACTAATTCAAATTAAGTTAATTTGATTTATATAGATATGTGCATGGAACTTTGACGTAACGATTTTTATTTTAGAGAATTTATAAAATTTTTAGATGCCTTTAGTTTAATTATGCATTTTACCCTAATTTTTCATTTTAAAATAAATTTTGTAGATATATTTTTTTAATGAACTAAAAAAATACTTATTTTTTATAACTTAAATAAGCTAAACAATAAATAAATAAAAAAAACAAAGGCTATGAACAGTTTAAATATAGCAGTCCGCTTAAGATTACTCTCAAATTTCTTTTAAGGATAGAGAAGTTCTATTTGATAAAGTTGTAACTTCATTTCCATTTCTATCATGGTGTTTGCTACGGTGTTTACATCTCTCGTAATCAAACAAAAGTCAATATACTAAAAATGCATGATATATTTTATTTTCAACACTAACAGATCAATAAACCCAAAATCATCTTGATGATTAGTAACAAGATTAAACGTCTGCACACAATCTATCTCACAAATCACATTTCAGACTAAGAGATAGCCTCTCTAAAATAACATATAATTCCCTTAAAGAATATTATTAATCTCGTTCATTCTCAAACACCCTCTTTTCTAACACTTATTACAATCTCTAATAATGCAAGTCAAACCAATACTAATTACCGAAGTCCGAGGGGTTTGGATCTATTCTCGTGGTAGTGGATCAATTTTCGAAGTATGCTACCTTTATACCTGCCCCTACTGACTGCACTGCAGAGGAAGCAGCACGACTATTCTTCAAGAATGTGGTGAAGTACTGGGAATTGCCTAAGAGCATCATTAGTGATCGAGACATACGCTTCACAGGACGACTATGGACAGAGCTGTTCAAACTCCTTGGGTCGGAGCTTCATTTCTCAACAAGCTTCCATCCTCAAACCGATGGGCAGACTGAGAGAGTGAATGCCTTACTATAACTAGCATCACAGTTAATCTTAAAAGTATTTATAGATGGAGAATTTTAAAAACTGCATAAAATAGAGGGAATGAATCTATGTTATAATTTAAAAACACTCATAAATTAATTTTCTAAAGTTAAAGTAAGATAAATCAATTTTTTTATAGGCTAAGTTTTATGAGAATTAAAAAAGTTATTTTTTATTTGTCATATTCACCAAAATTTAAAAAAAAAATCTGAATGGATGCTCTTTATTGTGATAAAAAACGAGATAAATAATATTAAGATAAGAGGTGATTAGCATTTAATTGGAGACATATAGATTATAAGTTGTCAATGTTAAAAAAAAAAATAATAAAAGAAATAGATGAACGGTTTTTCTTGACTTGATTCAAATATAAAGTGGTAGAAGGTATGGAGAATTGTTGATGGTAAAAATTTTAAATGACCTCATTACAAATAAACTACAAATAAATTAAACTCAATTATTAAAAGTCGTAAATCTATTTTATTTTTTTTATCATTTTAACTATTAATTAACCTAATTAAATTTATTTTTTTATTTTTAAATCTCAGTCGTCACTCATTTATTCTCTTAAATCCTCTTCTTAGTTTCATATTTTCAATCTTCTTTCTCTATTTCTTATCTAGTGGTCATTTTCTCTTTATCAAAAGGTAAATTTTAAATTTTCTATTTTATTTTATATAGCTCTCTATAATTCTATATATCTTTCAATTTCATTATTGTTTCTCTTTTTGATATTTTTTAATTGTAAATTTTAATTCAAACAATTATAGTTTAGGTATTAATCTTTTTTTATTCTCTTTATTAATTTATATATTTTGTTTTATTCTCAATTTAGTGATCCTTATTATTTATTTGTTTATCTCTCATTCTATTTTATTATATGTAATTGTGTTGCATATAAATTTTTAAAGTTAATTGATCAATTTACTAAGGTAGAATATATATTTTTTATTTTTAAAAATAGTAATAAAAAATATTTCAAAAGAAAGCTGCTACTAGAATTTGAAGTCACTCCATTAGTCTCTTCTAATAAACAAAAGTTGTTAGAATTCAATGTGAAAAGTCTGACAGTTAATCTTGGACAACGACCCAAAATTTCAAATTATGATCCAAATGACAGAGATGAAATGTACATTTTTATATTTTTAAATTTAAATTAATATATATTTTGATAATAATGTGTATTATTTTTGTCCCTCAATATAAATTTTCTGGGTCTATCATTGCTAATATTTATAGCTGGTATAATTTAAGAAGGACATTTTTTCAATGTTAGAACTGTAATACTTTAATATTTTAAGGTGAATTCTATGGTGTAGAAATAAAAATTTTTCTACACATGAGGAAGTCAAGGTGGCATGGATTTAAGAGTGAGGCTCAATAATTTTAATATGATCATGTGATGTGTGTAACTCAACATTATGAAGGTTTGAGGGGTTAATATAGTAATGTGACGGCGTTAGTTAGTTGAATAGGGATTGGAAATCAAACCGTCCGATTTCTTTGTGGGAGAAAGGAGTGCACAAATCGTACGGTCCGATTTGTGGGTAATGGGAAAATTTGAACATAGTAATCGGACCGTCCGATTACATGAGGCTGAGATATTTATGAATGGTTGACTAAAATCGGATGGTCCGATTTGCTGCAGGCTAAAAATTTTGAATTCGAATGTGATCAAAATCGGACGGTCCGATTTCAATGCGTAATAAAACTCAACTGTTGAGATGCGGTCAGACCGTCCGATTTCTAGTTTTATATATACCTCAACATTATCCGAAGTCTCCATTTCTTGTTAGTCTCTGAAATCTCTCATCTAAAACCCTTTAATTCTTTCTTCTTCTTCTTCATTATTTCGGAACCAGCTCTCATCTTCATTGTTTGAAGATCCTCTTTTTCCAAGTTTGAGAGTGTTTTGTATGAGTATATCATAATGAATGATAGAGTATTGTTAAAGGTTTATTATCATGTGCAGATTTTATTACAAACAGCTGAAGGTGTAAAATTTGTGAGTGAAAATCCATTGGATATTGTTATTCCATTCACATTGTCGTTTGAAGAATTAAAAGGTGTAATTTGTGATAAGATAGATTCTCAGATACGTAGGAGAATATCGTACATTTTGTACAGGAACCCAGTATCTGTATTTGGTGGGTTCATTCAGTTTCAAACCAAATATGTAACTGATGAAGCGAGCATGCAGGATATGTTTTTAGTGTACATGAAAACCCGCTCACTGATGTCGTTTATTGAGTTGTATATTGAGTTCGAGCAGTCGGAAGCAGACCAGAATATTGAGATAGAAAATTATAACAATGATAGTGAGGAAGAGTTCGAAAGTAATTATGAATGCCTTGATCCAGGTGGAGATGAAGATCAGGCCGACGACACTATGCAGGCAGATGTGGCAGATGTGGCAAATGAACTAGTAAACCAGCATCCGTTTATGGAGCCTACTTTCATGCGCTCGTTGGATTTGGAGGCCATGCATACGCCGGAATTTCCTGAGTATATGAATGCAGGTATGTAGTTTTGATACAATGTATGATAGATTAATATGACAGATTGATTAACTAGCATGACCAACATGTGATCAGTAGAAATGGTAGTTGATTGTGCAAGATTTTTTTATCTGGTAACTAACATAGTTGGCAAAATCAGAACGGATCGGCTCATTCGACAGGATCGGACTGAACCGGATCGACTGGACCAGACTGGACCGATTAGACCGGACTGCACCGGTTTGACTGGACCAGAGTGGTTAGACCGGACTGTACCGGTTCGATCGGACCAAGTGAACTGGCCGTCTGACCGGTTCGGTTGGTCGGTTGGACCGCACATGGACATGAGTACCAAACAAGCGATATATTGATATTGATTGTGTTATATTTTTTTGTTCATTTTAATTGTAATTTTATTTTTAGAATTCTATAATTTGATTTAATTATGACCAGGTCAACCGGATAAACCAGTGACCCGGTCGTATGACCTAGTTGATAACCGGTTCGGTGCTGCTAACTATGGTAATTAGCGTTTAGTTTTTTGGTTGATTTTTTATTTTTTGTGTATTTAATTACTGATTTATATTTATATGTGTAATGTATAATTATTAATCAAAATACATAATTTGTGGTGTGAATGTAGCAGAGCTTCCTGTTGTAGCGGATGGTGAATTCATCGTGGGGATGAAATTCAGTTCTAGGGAGGCAGTGATTAAGGCAATGAAAGATTATACAATCCGTCGAGGCGTAGATTATCGGGTGTATAAGTCGGAGCCAATAACATTCTATGCTAAATGTACACAGTATGGTGCTGGTTGTGATTGGCTGATCAAGGTGAGTAAAATGTGCAAAAAGTACTGCTGGGAGATAAGGAGGTACAATGGTAGTCACACGTGTACTCGAGCCACCATTTCTCAAGATCATTTGAAATTGGATTCCGACACAATTGCAGAAGCAATTAAGCCTTTCGTAGAAGTTGACCCATCTATAAAGGTCAAATCAGTCATTGCGAAAGTACAATTGAAGTTTAATTACACCGTCAGTTATCGCAAAGCCTGGTTAACAAAGCAAAAGACAGTGGAGTCAATTTTCGGTGGGTGGGAAGCTTCGTATGAAGCTTTGTCCATATGGTTTGAGGCCATGTGTCACAAAGAGCCATCGGCGGTCGTTCACTTTGAAACAATGCCTGCGTACCAGGGTGATGACTTGGTTCCTGACATCTGTGTCTTACATCGAGTCTTCTGGAGTTATTACCCTTGTATTAGAGCATTCAGACATTACAAGCCATTAGTGCAGGTAGACGGAACTCATTTGTAAGAAAAATATAAAGGTTGTCTGTTGGTTGCAGTTTCTCTTCTCAGGACGGCAACAACAATATTGTGCCCATTGCATTTGCCATAGTGAAGGGAGAGACATCTGACGCGTGGCACTTTTTTTTTCAGTAACTTGCGACAGCATGTGGTGACGTGTGACGGTGTGGGCCTTATCTTCGACAGACATAAATCCATCAATTCAGCTATTGTTCGGAGTAACGGAGCCTGGTCTCTTCCTAGGGCTTTCCACATATTTTGTATCAAGCATATAGAGTCGAACTTCCTGAGAAAGTTCAAGGCTCCGTACTTGCAAAAGCTTATCGTCAACATAGGTAATTTTGAATAAAACAAATTTGTTATTTCTAATATTATGTTATAATTCATGATTTTATGATGAGGCATTTTGTGTAACACAGGATATTCGAGGACGGTTCGCGAGTACGAGATACGTTATCAGCGATTGCGCGAACGCGGTGAGGCGTACAGTAATTGGCTAGACAGGATACCACGCGAACAGTATGCCTTGGCATTTGATGGTGGTTACCGATGGGGTCCTATGACAACCAATCTAGTGGAGTGCATCAACTCGTTTTGAAAGGAGCACGTAATCTTCCAGTCACTACACTTGTTAAGGCAACGTTTTACAGGCTTAATGAGTTGTTCACACGAAAAAGAGCTGAGGCTGAGGCTCGTATTAATGCTGGACATGTGTTCTCTGAGATTGTGACTACTAAATTGCATGCAAATCATCGGGCATCGGGAAACATCCAGGTTAGTTGCCTTGATAGGCAAAATGAGGTATTTGAGGTACGTGAGATGCCTAGTGGATTGGAGTATGCAGTCGACTTGCGTCGAAGAGTATGCGACTGTGGTGAATTCCAAGTGGATCGCATTCCGTGTCGACATGTATTTGCTTGTTGTGCAAATCAACGACTTGATTGGCAGATGTACATTCATGAAGTATATAAGATGGACCAAATTCGAAGAGTTTACAGAGCTAGGTTTAGGTCGCTAGGAAATCCGACGACGTGGCCTGTTTATACTGGTCCTCGATTCGTAGGCAATCTGTTTCTCAGACGTGTTGCCAAAGGTCGGCCAAAGATGACCGGCTTCTTAAATGAGATGGACACTCGGATGTTGCATGCACTGAGGTGCTGTAACCAATGTGGAGCCGAGGGCCACATCCGTAGCAGATGTTGTCAACGTGGTGGTGCAAGTGCAGATCCAGCCACATAAAACTTGTTATATTAATTTATGATAATGTTGCATGACTATTTGAACCTATTATATGGCCTTGTTATATGTATGTCTAACATTTATGAACTTGTTGTATGAACTTGTTTTATGGACTTGTTATATGAATTAATGATCTTGTTGCATGAATGTCTGAACCCATTATATGAACATGTTATACAAAATCAAACATATTTAGTTACATAAACTTTACTTAACATAGTACATGTCAAATAAAATAGTTCATCACATAAACTCCAATGAACATAGTACGTGCAAATTAAAATAATACATGACCTAAAATAACGACAGAAAGTAAAATAGTACATCACATAAACTCCGATGAACAAAGTATACATGACCTAAAATAACGACAGGAAGTAAAATAGTACATCACATAAACTCCGATGAACAAAGTACGTGCGAATTAAAATAATATATGACCTAAAATAACAACACAGAGGTAAAATAGCACATGACATAAACTCCAATGAACATAGTATGACATGAAACCACTACTTTCTACTGCTCCACTTCATTTGATTACAGAACTTTTTGCCATAGTTGTAAAAACCGGATCGGACCGGCCGGTTCGACCAAAAAATCGATGAATCAGATTCCTAACCGATCCGGTTAAGTGATATGACCGGATAAGGAAAAAAACCGTTGAAAACCGGATTGAACCGGCCGGTTTTAATGAAAACCGAAAAACCGGCGGTTTCTGGATAACCGACCGGTTCGGAAGCGATTTTTTTTTAAATTCATTTTCCAAAACGACGTCGTTTTGGTTTATGAAAAAAAAAATCGTATACGCGGTACCCCAAACCCCACTCCCAGCTTTCACTTTCCACTTTTCCCCCAACCCTAATCCCCTAACGGCTAACCCTCTCTGCCACCACCTCACCTCACTCTGTCACAGTGTCACTCCCCCAGCCACCGCCGCCAGCCGCCCGCCGTCGTCTTCTTCGTCTCACCGCCGGACACCTATTCTGAAGTCTGAAGGAACAGAACAGACCCGCGGCTCCGCTTCGTCCCTGTTTCTCATCGCCGTCGCCGTTTCCGCGCCGTCGCCCTCGCCGTTGCCTCACCGTTGCTGCGCCGTCGCCCTCGCCGTTGCCTCACTCTTCTGCTCTGTCAAACAGGTTAGCTCCAGTTCTCCTCTGTTCTGCACTTCTCGCTGTTATGACTTATGAATAATGTTGTTCTGCACTTCGTCTCTGTTCTCCAGCAACCTTAAACTGCACTTCTCCTATTTTATCCAGCAACTTTAAACTGCACTTCTCCTATGTTATTCTATTCTGTGTTGAAAACTTAAAATTTCTGGGATGAACATGCTTGTTGAAATATGAACAAAGGCACAGAAAACTGCAACAGGAGCAACAATGAGTAGAATTGTCAGTGCCAATGATCTCACATCTGGTCCAAATATGAACCTACCCTGAAAGCAAAATTTCTGCAAAAGAAAAGCACTGAAAACATGAATTAGTAAGCATCTCCTAAGTGATAAATTGGCCAGATACAGTAAGTAATTTAAATAATATGCAGCAATATAACTAAATTTTCCAGTTCAATAAATGTTTTGTAACAAACAAATTACAACATGAAAAGTACAAGTACATCTGGACTTGATTCCCTAGTTGGATATTGTGTCTCAGGTGGCCAAAGGATGCTTGTTTATGAGTTTGTGCCAAATAAAACACTTGAGTTTCGTTTGCATGGTAAGATATTTTCCATTCGTTGCTCCAAAGTTAAATCTTTATCTCCTCTTCCCCCCACATATATTAGCACTTTTGATTTATGAAGAATGATGCATACATAGATAATGTAGAATGAAGGACAAAATTTAATTTTTCACCTATATGGTATGCAATTTCCCTTTTCTTCCTATACATAGGATTTACTCCAATCATTCTCTAATAAATGTGATGAACTTTAAGTGTACGCATATTTTGAGTAGTATAGCTTCTGTGTGTAATAAAATTGTTTTCTTATGCAGAATTATGGTTTAAAAATTTTGTGGAGTTGAGTTTAAATAGATTGGATTGGTAATTGAGGTTTAGGACTACACTGTCTTGAGAATTGGAGACAAATAGCAAAAGATAGTGATGAATTCTGTGTGATCTGGTATAACTAGTAATATGTGTTGTATATGATTTAGCAGATATAATTTTACATATATAATTAGTTTTCTAGTGTCTTGATGGCAATGCCGAAGAAACACTACGGAGATTAATGAAATGGTTATGTGGATTGTTTGAGGAAAATGTCTCTTTAGGTGATTAAGTATAATAGGTGTTTAGGAGATAGTCTTTTTGAGATTATGAGTCGTTTGTAATTTGTCTAAACAATCCTCCCCTTTGGGTCGAGATTCCTAACAATAATCGAAAAAAAAGTGTGATAAACTTTCTGTTTATGACTATTTTTAGTATTTTATATTTTTTATTTATGTGAAACCGGTTTTATTGGTTCAACCAGCAGTTTATCGGTTGAACCAATAAATCAGTGAACCAATAACCTGACCGGTTTGATCACCGGTTCGGTTCTTACAACTATGCTTTTTGCACTTCTTTGCTACCCTTTTAAAAGCAGACGGAGTATATCTATTAGCGCTTCGGCGTGGAGGATCAATCCTAAGGTCATAGCCTTTTTCCTTTTCGCTTGTGGCTGTACCTATCAAAATACAACAAACTCTAATAATATGTATAACTCAATTAAATATAGCTTATACCTTGTATTCACCCGAATAAATTATTTTATCTGCACTAGGCGCTGGATCGTCGCCGTGGGAGTCATCATCATTATCATCTGCATTCTCATCTTCATCCTCATTCTCATCATCGTCATCATCTTCATCCTCATTCTCATCATCGTCATCATCCTCATCCTCGTTCTCATCTAGATGATCTACTAGATAGTCATCAGCCTCATCATCAGCTGCCTTATTACTCTCATGAATTAGACTCATCGGAATACGTTGTGGGTTCTCGCTTTGTATGATACCTCCGATGGCAGCATCACTCCTACTTGAATCAATAGAATGTCGACCTCCAGAATGTGATGAGAATGTGTGGTGTCAAGCTCTCGAGTCTAAGGACATCCTACCTGAAGCAATACCACTCGAATGCTGCAGAGCCATGAATCCAAGTAACTGGCTAAACGAGGCTTGTTCTCCTGAGTCAAAATGTGGAACACCCTAATACTGTTGATGTAATGGAACCAATGGAGTAAAGTAATCTGCAGGCTGAGTCTGAGGAATATATGACTGAGGCTCCTCTTGTGTTACTGGCTGAGAAACTAGGGGTGGCGGTGGGGGCGGTGATGGAGGCATCGGTTCTGGTTGCTGTTGTTGGTTCTCCTGATCATCCGCTGGATGGCCCTCTTGATTCTCTTGAATTGCGAGATCGGTCAGTTGCAAGTGGGCACCATATGTCCCCCAATACCATTGCATGTAAATATCCAAAGGATTATGTAATGGAACCAGTGGATCAGCAAGAATGTGACTATACCGATTCGTCCATTGCATCACCCAGAATAAGTGCACATCGGACCAATCATCATTCTTAGGTCTAGTCAAGACCTCGCCATGTGCATCACCTAGGTCCCGCGCTTGATGAGGCACACCCTGACTCAAACCAAACTGTCTCCTCAACCTGTCAGACGCATGCCACTCAATGCATTCAAATGAGATCAGCGACACGGTTGCACTCTAAATAACCGAGTGGTGGCGGATGTCAGCCGGAATCACACCCGCCTTAATGCGATCAATTGCATAAGCCTTCCAAACAAACTGAACACATTGAAGCTAACAGAATATTACACACCAGATAATAACACGGCTAATCAAAAATATAAAATTAACTGAATATCACATACTTGTCCTTCCTGCAGATCATCCAATACCCTTCTATAGTGATCCAGAGAATGATATCTGTAAGGCCGCTGATCACGGTCCCAATTACGCCAGCTGACATTATACAGCACGTTATATAAATATTTATGATAAAACTATCAACTAAAACGTGATGCACTTATTCAAAGCATGTGATGCTTGAACTTACCTGTTTGCAAGCGGAAAGACTCGAGGATTGTCTGGTATCGGTGAGAGAAATGGTAAACGAATCCAAGCCCAGGCAAGCAGAAGGGTCAGCGGTCCATCAATCTCCTTGCAGTCGACACGAGTAGCCCTACACAATGCTCTATACAAGTGCGCCAAACATGCCGAACCCCAACTAAATTCTCTGATCCCGCCGAAGTTACGGAGCAACGGCAGAAATTTCTAGTGCACTCCTGTCCCAGACTTGTCCGCAAACATAATTGTCCCAAATAATAACATTATGTGGCACTTTACGTACCTCTGAATATGTATATCATTATCTAAGACTAAATTCTCCTTCAGTCTCCGAAACCAAGTCAACTTTACGAAACTTCCTCTACATTCTGTCTTCCTGGGTGCAACACCAAAATGTTGGAGGCATTCGACTTCTAATGCCTCATAACTACTCAGAGTCGGTCCTGTTACTGGAATACCATTTGTCGGAAGGCCAAATATTACCGACACGTCCTCCAACGTCACGGCACATTCACCAATTGGAAAATGGAAGGTATGAGTCTCGAGCCGCCATCTCTCGATCAGATCATTAACCAATGCCAACTGACATTGGACAACTCCGATATGAGAAACGTGATAAAATCCTGTCTCCCGCAAATGCCCCACCATAATTGGATTATATGGATCCGGTGACAAATAATGATCACATATTAACATCCGTAAACCCTACAAAATATTACTATATATCACATTAATCAACTATAACCATACTTAATTAACATACAATATTTAACATTCTACCCTTCTCTTTATCACATAAGCAACATAACATAATTAATGAACTTCTCATTATCACATAAGTAACATAACATAATTAATGAATCTTAAATGAATCTAAAATATACATCTATTTATTACTATTATTTCTATCAAAACTATATTTTCTAATATCTAAATCCTATTTATTTCTTAATAACAATTTCCATTCGTTTAGTATAAATAGAATGTTAAACTCAAATAAATTTAAAATTAAATCTAATTATTATTATTAGTCGACGACAATAAAAATATATATTCTAATATCTAAACTAAATCCGATTTGGTTTATAATAATTATTATTAATAATACTTAATTTATATTAATACTAGTATATGAGCCCGTGCTTAGCACGGAAAAATTTATAAAAGTAAAAAATATATATATGCTTCGATATTTAAAATAAAAATACAAAATAATTATTATTTTAAGAAATTTATAAAATTATTATCAAAATCAAAGTTTAACTTAAAAAAGTGAGTAATAATTATTTTATATTTTTAAGGTAAAATAATTCTCTACTGATACAGAATTTAAAATAAAATTAAAATATTTATATTAGAATACTATTTTTTCAGAGACTTCTCTATAAACAATATTGATTGTTAAATTTGCAGACATTCTTACGTGATTCATAAGTAAAATTTTTAAACCTCTCTTACTCTTAACTCTTGAAAGTGCCACATATAGTTGGCCATGTATAAAAACTGGTTTAGGCAAGTACAATCCAACATGAGATAAAATTTGTCCCTGAGACTTATTAATTGTCATGGCAAACGATACTATTATGGGAAACTGTCTTCGTTGGAATCTAACTGGGACGATTTCATTTGTTGGTACCATATTCATTCTTGGAATCAAAGCAATATGACCAACATCTTTACCCGTTAAGACTTCACATTCTATGACATGATTTCCAAACTTCCTAACTTGTAGCCTTGTACCATTATTAAGACCACTGGATTGGTCAATATTTCTCAGTAACATCACCGGAATACCAACCTTGAGTATAAATTTACGTGGAGGCAAACCAGTGCAATTTATGCTATTCAGTAATTCAGGACCATAGAGATCTAGTTGACTCTCCATATTTCCTTCATCCATACGAATGGAATCCGAACTAAGATATAATTTTTTTCCTCCAGGAATGATAGCCATCAGATGGTTGTTGATCTCTTCAACGAATTCTAGCGTGAGAGCCAGTATAGTTCTTGCTTTGAAAAAATCATTTGAGGACATGTTTTCTAAAATATTTGGATAAGAAAAATGAACCAACTCATCAAATGCCTGGTCCGAAGAAGGAATAACAATATCTCCATATCTCAGATTCACCATCCATATTGTCACTATTAGACCATCACCAACTTTCAATAACTACTCACCAAATTGCTCTGTCTCATCTTGATTTGAAGCAGTCGTCCCTATGGAGAGTCTCATGTTTTTTGTTAGTTTGAGCACCTGAAAAAATTTCCAAAGGTAAGACGAATTCATGGTTGAATGAACGATATCTTGTCTCGATCCTCGTGGAATAACAGGAAGAATTTGTCTAAAGTCTCCACCTAGTACAATCACTTTTCCTCCAAAGGGCAAATCTTTGCTATATGTTGGAGAACACTTCATTATATCACCCAAGCATTTATCAAGTGCTTCATAACAGTACCTACTAACCATTGGAGTCTCATCCCAAATTATAAGTTTGGCTTTCAACAGTAACATTGCTTGAGGAGAACCAAGTTTGATGTTACATACAGAATCCTCAGTTATATTCAGCGGTATTTCGAACCTTGAGTATGCCGTTCTTCCATTGGGAAGAAGTAAAGATGCAATACTACTCGAAGCAATGTTTAACACTATATCACCCCTTGAGCGAATCTCAACAGACATAAGGTTCAAAAGAAATATTTTTTCAGTACCCCCATGACCAAAGAAAAAACCCCCTTCCTCACAATACACAGCTGTAACAATTTTATCGAATGCATATCTCTGCTCAGGTGTTGTGTTGGCTAACATGTCTGAGGCATTTTTCTTTAAATCATCCCTGTTAAAGTTTAGCTCTTCCCTAATAACCCTTTCGGTTAACAAAGAACTATCAACTTCAGTTGCTAAAGGCATAGGAGGATAGTCTTTCAAGGTTTTACCATAGGAATGTAAGATCTTGTCTATATCCACTAAGCACAACTGCTTAATCTCATCATCTGACATTGTTAACTCTATATATTATACGATACTGTAAAAATTCAATCAAACTAAAAATGATCAATAAGAAAGAACTTTTATCATTGTAATTAATATAAACTCACTCCTCATGTCATCACGGCTCTCTATCGATACAAAATATCATCTGAGAGTTCATGCCAACATCTATCCCAGACATGTTCTGGTCTTGAGATATTGTTGGATGTTAATAGAATGACAAATAACCTCCTAACATATGATCTTGAGGCCTATGAGCTTGCTTCCTTAATTGCATCAATGAATTCTTTGTCATTTTGCAAGAGTCCAAGGGCAAGGCATGCATCTCTATACGTAGCATAAATTGTTCCTCCTACTGTTCTTATTTCGCGAAAATTCATACATCCTCTTTGAGTATTCAAGAGAAGTCGTTGGTAATATTCTTCGGTATTTGCTGTAAAAAACTTGGTTAAAATCTCACTTTTAAGTTGTTAAATGGATTAAGCTACACTATTTTAATTATTATAGCTATACATCCGCATAAGAATAATTTTCTTAAAAAATATAGAAAAATAAAAAATTGTATAATCTACAGATTATAACTGTTGAAAGTTATTTGAACATTTATTTTCTAGTGTAGATAAATCGAATAAAATGGACGTGTAGAACAGGCTGTTAAGATTTTAAATTTAAATCATTAAAGATCAAAATTGAATATAAACTCGTCATTACCTACAGGTACATGAGTCAACATTCCAATTGCGAAGCCTTTCTTTCAAGAAAACCACTTTGAAGAATCGTCCTTCCAAACAAACTTGGTTGGAAACTTAGCATAAGTCAGACTTCGAGCATAGAGATATGACATGTTCACCGCCATCCATCCCAAAAATATGGACTTATGAGATATTGCTCTTTCAACGATATCATTCACATTAAAAGTTTCACCATAAACCACAAGTTGATCATCCTCCAAATGGAATGGAAGTCTAATCACAAATGGTTATTTCTTTTGGATTTGTATCCAAATAGACGCCAGACTGCCTCACATGCCGAAATGTACCTACAATCGTAGTAATTCCTAATTTCGTCAACAACTTGTGTGGCTTCTGACGGATCACCAGCATTGTATAGAGTAGCTGTTACGCGGTCATTACCCTTGTGTACATACTTAAACAGATACTTAATAGAACTCGTTTGGCATGTGTATTCCATATTTATGTGGCACCCGAACTTGAGCAACAATTCTGGATTATACGAAACAATGAACTTATTGTCTAGTACACATTCCCTTTTCTTCACTATTTGACCATTATCAGTACGTCTATATTTGGGAAATCCGGCCTCATCAATGAGTGTTTGCTGTCTAAACTCTTTAGGATAGAACTTTAAACAGGATCCATTCTTCATGCAAGGTGAATTCTTGTTGTACGGACCACATGGACCATGTACCATGTAATTTTGAAAAGCTCCATGTAGATTTGGCCTTTCATTTTCATCAGAAATCTCAGCTGTTATATGTTTGTCTATGTCATCTGGTGTTTGTGGCTTGACTCGTTACTCATGAATAAAAGGATATGTGCATGCGGAAGCCATTTCTTTTGAAACTCTACAGTGCAAACTAAAAATTGAAAAAGACAAATGAGTAAAGAATTACAACATAAGATTTTAATAAAGTGTTGCATAAACACAGACTTACATCCTAAAATTTTGCCAAAGATTTTTCTCTCTTTTAGGTTATCAATCAAACCATCAAACTTGATCTGGAAAACTCGACATAATATATCAGGACGGTCTTCTGCCTTCAATCCAATGGGAGTCACTTCTCTTTTTATCTCATCCCATTCAGGATTACAGGTCATGGTGATAAAATAGCTAGGATATCCTGCATATCTGCAAATTGCAAATGCATCTTTACAATTATTTATCATATACCTAGGTCCACCGGTAAAAGTACTGGAAAGAATGATTCTTTTGCCAAGCCTTACATTATCTACATCCCCGTTTATAAGATTTTCATGCAGACATTTGTATTTATCAACCCTCAACTGTGGTTGTTTACACCTAAAGAATTTTAACCTCTCTGATTCCACCATTGTGTAGGCATCTACCAGAAACTGTTGGAATAATCTCTTTGATCTCAGAATTATAGGAGATTCACCTGTCCTTTTCTATAGTCGAAAAGCAAAGAATTGTTGCAAAGTGATTGTTTTGTTTTTCTTTGTAGGCCTAGCAGAGATATAATCTGATATTGCAATACCCAAATGAAATCCATCCTCCCCATACGGAAACAACAATGGATATTGCAAGGTTAAATAAGATGGATGAAAAATATCAATCCGCTGGAGCTTTCTAGATTGACTCTCTATAAAAATATCTCTATCTTTACTAAGTTGTTCGACATCACCAACAATCAACGCAGCCATTTCAGATGTAGATGGCAAGTTGTATGTCCTGACATCTGTAGTCCTTTTACTAATCAACTTAAACTTTATGTTTCTGTAATTTTTCTGTTGGTACCTATCTCTTGCATAGGGAAAACTCTTTTCCAAACTATTATATTTGTCTAGTATGTTTCTTAATATTGCCACAATTTTCCTATCCCGCTCATTTATAGCTTCATTGGAACTACGAAAAAAAATTATGTTATTTTCTCTCACAGATAAGAAATAACTAAAAAGTTTGACTGGTTGCATAAAAATTACCGAAGTGTGCCTATTCAATTATCAATATCATTTTCTGTTTCATAGATATATAGTTGGGCAAATGTTGGTCGCAAACTATCAGGAGGAAGTAAGCTACCAATGCTATGGTAGTTTTGACCCCCAAACTTAAAAATTGGAGGAGCAGTCCCATTGTTCACCCCACGGTCAATTTTTTCGGCCATTGATGTAAAACAAAATATTGAATTAAATGTCCTTATATTTTTTAGAAAATGAATACTTCTTTGATCTCCTCCAGTATAAAGCTGAATGAGCTCATCAGGAGGCACAGAAAGTAGAGGAAGCTCGATCTTTCCTTCCATATAACATAATAAAAACTTTGGTTAGGGCGACTGTTTGGATTTAGCAAGCCTTTAATTTCTCCATACCACATCTATGCTTTACAGTGTTGACATTGATAAATAGGATTTCCTATATCCCAGACATCTGCCGATTGAACTCTCTTTAGATACTCAGTTGTCATACCGATGTAATTTAGTCTATGATGTACACAAAGATGCAAATAAACATACAGATAAAATTTTTACATATCGTCTAAAGTTTCTGAGGATGGTATAAAATTATCTTCCATATTCCATCCAACATTGAATCATCATAACCATTTAAAACTATAATAAATAAAAATTATAAAAAATACAAATATATATGTTGATGTATTACTAATAATTCATATCTCTTGCAAACTACAAACCTAAATTCTTGATATAATGAGAAATTACCTTCATCATCAACAAAAAGATCAACATTTTGACCATTTTGTGTGTCACCGCTTGGTGGGTGAGTCTTAACAGTCAATAAATTTACATCTTTATAAAGTTGTTAATAGCCACCGAAGCAATAACAGAGGAAGATTGTCTTTTTTGCACCCCAATTATAGTAGAACTTCTTTACAAAATGTTCAATTTTATTCAATTAAACGTTAGACACTATAAGAAAGAAAAGAATATAATAATGATGATCATCTTTTCTAAATTACCTTTCTTTTAGGCACGATCTTGGAAACCGTAGTGTGATGGAAGCTGATTTTGCGGAACGACTTCCGTTAGATTATTGGCGGGTCCTTGTACACTGGAGTATGCTATAATCGTAATAAATCTATGTTATATAAATGATTTCCGATGAAGTATACTTTTTGTTAAATATTAGTGTACGAATCATTTGGCAATCATTAATTATACATAATATTTGTTAACACGGACAGTGAAGTTCTTGTCAATGAGGGATCCGACCGTAGAGTTAAAGATTTAGATCTTATCTCTGATGTAGAAGGTCTTACATAATTAGGAGGAGTATTTTTCTGTCTAATTTCATGCGAGGCACAGTGTACACCATACATAGATAGTTGCTTCACTATGAATGAGTAATGAGAAATATATAGAAAATTTTCGTCATTAAACTGATATAAATTAAATTTAGATAAATATGAGTCGATTACAATGAGAAAAATGTCACCTTTATCTTCACTGGATTGTAAACTGAGAATATTAGATTAGGTACCAGTTTCTCGACACATTGTTCTTTGACGTGTAGTAATATGATGCACATTTTTATGTACGTCAAAATTTGTATTATTGTTGTTCTTTGACACTGTTAAGTCAAGAAAAATAAATGAAACACAAATAATAATTATTCAATTAACTAATCTTATATTTGATTTTATACAATTTTAGTAGTATACTTTCGTAGTTAAAATTATTTTTGTATTGATTTAGTTTTATTGAATTATTTTTTAAATTATTAAACTAAATCAATGAGTATTTATATCATATTATTTAAAATATACCCAGTCATTACTTAAAAATAAATACAATTCAATTTAAATAATAAATAAAAGTCTAAATTTAAATATAATTTTAAAATTTTAATTTATTTAAATCGAGTGAAATAGATCTACACAAAAGCATCAAATTTTATATTTTTCCAATTAGTATAGAATTTTATGTATTAATTTAGATTAAATAGTATATTATTTTAAATTATGACAAAATATATCTTAAATAATATTAAATAATTAATTAACCTAAATAGTACATGAAGATTTAAAGATTGCACAGTTTTTATGTAATTTATAGCTTATTAAATATGAATTTAAAAAAAATATAAAGATAAATAGTTATTTACAATTTTTCAATCACTAAATTAAAATATTTAAAAAATTATGTATAGTACAAACTATTTCGCTAATATTCTCAACAATGATGATAGTTTAAACTGTATTTCTTATAAAAAAAATTAAAAAAGTTTCACAAGAACACTTATCAGAAGCACAAAAAAAATCATACTCATTATCATTAAGTTTTTTTCGTTTTTTTGCCAAAATTATCCTTCGTCTTAACCTTGCAACCTTGGATTGTGTGACTAAAGTGGGATACATTATTGTTGTTAAGTCACTTATCTACAATGTACTTCTCCCGCAACAACAAGTTACGAATAAAATTTTTTAAATTTTAATACTTATTTTGAAGTTAAATTTTAAATATCCATTAACTTACAATACTGATTATTTATTGATTAATTTATAAGGTATTATTTTTTAAGCAAACTAATTTTTATATTATATATTATTAAATAATTAATTAAAAATACACACTCATGCACAATAATTTTTAAATTTTAATTTAGAAGTGATTAATAAATCACATTTTTTAAATCAATGTATAACATAAAAAATTAGTTAAGGACAAAATATTCAATATATAATAATTTTAGTCATTTAAAATTTAAATATTAAAAATTGGATTACGTATTAAAAATTAAATACAACTTTGTGGTATGTTTCAATAATAATAATAAATTTTTATAAGGTAGTACTGCATATTTTTCGTGACATGTAATTTTTAAATTTATTTTATAAATAATAAAATAATTTTTTTGGATAATTAGATTAAGTGAATAATAAAAATTAGTATCTAAATTAACAAACTTTAATCTATCTGATAAAAAAAAATAAAACTTACATAAAAAAATTGTTGGGGATTTAGTTTTTTTTTTTAGTCAAAACGTTATCATTTGGAGGAAACTGAAAATCCTTTAAAAAAACGGACCAATTTTAACGGTTCATCGATTAATCACATATTTGACCGGTTTTGTAATCAAATTTTTTGTCAGACGATTTATTCATAACATCTTTTAAGTCATTTTTAAATTTTATAAAATTACTTATAATAATTACAAAATGTGTTCATAATAAAAAATTTTAAAATTTTATAAAAATATTTTATTTAAAATTGTTAGTAAAATCTTAGTTATACTCGGTTTCAAAATAAATAATTATAATGATATTAATATTTTATATAATAGCCCATACAAAAAAAAAATCAAATTTCATACAATTATTTTTCGTTTATTTTTAATAGCTCATAAATACAAAAGAATATTATACGAAATGTAAATTATTTTTGTATTAATTTTTATATAAAATACCCATATTGTTATAATTATTTAAAAGTTGCATATAATTTGAACCTTATGAATTTAATTTACTATGTATTTACCTAAATCGAATTTATTCAATTTAATTTATATCGAAATGCAAATTCGATTTATTTAATTTAATTTATTTTTGTATACGATATGATTTGATTGAAAGAGCAACAATTTATACTGCTTCATAGATTCTTCTATAATTTTATCTAGCATCAATAAAATTTCACTATCACTGATTTTAAAAAAAAATTAAAATCTAAAACGATGGTTAAAAATAAATAAAGAGTATAGATTTAATTTTTCTATAATTGTATGCTTTTTTTTCTATTTGCATTTTTATCACAGTCCACAAATTCTATGTTTTATAAATTAACATTAATTCATATATAATATATAAATAAATTTAATTAGAATAAATAACAATTTATTTATTTTATTTTAGATTTTATAAATAAAAAAACTAATTCACTAATATAATGAATTATAATTAATGTAGTATAATTAATTAAGTAATATAAATTATAATAAATTATATTAATTATATTAAAATTTAAATATCTAATCAAATCAATTAGTTGATACAATTAAGTTAGTGCAATAANTGTACGGGCACATATAAAAAAATTAACAATCATACATAATATATTTTATTAACTAACCACATTGTTCCTAACGTAATTAACTACCTAAACTAGGTTAAATTAGTAACCTAAACCTAAATTAACGGCCACCGAAAAAAAAAATAATAATAATAATAACAATATATCTCAGAAAAAAATAATCTATATTACTTACTTCACTAATTATACTTATACAACTATAACACTTGAACTAACTAACAGTAGACACTAACTAAATATTCGAATAAAATATTTAACTTAACCTAATTATTACTATTTAAATTAAAAAAATAATTTAGTAAAACAAACTTACATAATTAGGATGATCAAGATAATTAACGATGTATAATTCTGAACGATTAATATCTTTTGTTCTTCGTCTTCTTGACATTATTTATTTCGGTCTTTCCTTCTTGGATTTTTTGGCTTCTGCCGGAGCTTCAATGGAAGAAAGAGAATAGGGTTTAAAAGAGATAGAAGGGTAGAGAGTGAGTGTTGAACGAAGTGGGGCACGTGGATGAATGGCTGGGTATTACTCGAATGTCATGAGGGGTCTACTGACGGGTTGGTGCATGCGTGACGCGTGACGCGTGGCTGTAGTACGCAAATCGGACGGTCCGATTTGTTTACCCTCCACGCCAGTAATTGGACAATCCGATTACATGCCTCCTAAATCGGACCATTCGATTTTGCCTACGCAGCTCTCACACCCATGTAATGCACGTCAGACCTCAATAACCATAGAATACACCAAACCTAGCCTCATATTAAAATTAAAAAAAATTTGTAAGAGTGACACCTATTTTTTGTTATTATTCATTTGTTCATATTTGATAGACAAATGCATAAAAATTTATATTTTGTCTTTTTTAATTAAATACATTAATTCTAATGAAACATTAATTATAAACATATTTTTGTTGTATTGGGCCAAGGAAAAATAATAATTTTTTGGCTATAATGAATTGTTATTAAAGGAACATATTTTATTGTGATTACTTTATCAATAAAATTAATTAATTTTTATTAAATATTCTAAGTATGCGATAAATAATGTTAAATACTATACAATAAATATTTAAAAAATAAACATTTAAATTCAAAGTTTAGTCTCTAAATTATTATGTATAACACTGAATTTTTTTTATATTTTGTATAAGAAAATAATAGATGTTATTTTTATTTTGTGAGGGTAATTTTAAAAAATTTTGTCATTTGATTTATGAATGACTGATTTATGTATATAAAATTATTGTTGTATTACTCTCGGTTATGTAAAAGTAGTCTGTCTTAATTTAGTATAGATGTAATCACAAATTAGAGAATTTTATTTGTATTTTAAAAGTAAAAAAAATTAAAGTTCATCAATTGGAGAATCATATTTGTGTAAGTTCATAAATTAGAAAATCGATTTTGTGCAAGTAGTTCATAAATTAGAGGGTCGATTTTGTATTATAAAAATTCTTAAAAATTAAAATTCACAAATTGAAAGATCAAATTTGTGTAAGTTCATGAATTATTAATTTTTTAAAATTAATTTATAATATTTTGATTTATAATATGAATGATAATTTATTTAAAATTACAAATATAACAACAAAATTAAATTTAAAAAGATGAGAAAAAAACTTAAAGAAATAAATTGAAATCTGAAACATAACTAAAATTATTTAGTACCTATGAATATTTTTTAAAATGTTCAATATTTAAAATTATTTGATATATATGAATATTTACTTATGTTTCAGTTTTGCATATGAATATTTTTTCATCTTTTTAAATTTAACTTTATTGTTATATTTACAATTCTAAATAAATTATTATTCTTACTATAAATCAAAATATTATAAATTAATTTAAAAAAATAAATATTTCATGGACTAAAGAATTTTTTTAATTAATTCATAAATTCAATGACAAATTTTTTTAAAGGTACTCTCACAAAATAAAAATAACAATTGTTAATTTTTTATACAAAATGTAAGAAAAATTTAGTATTATTGACAAATTTTTTTTAAAAATACTCTCACAAAATAAAAATAACACTTGTTAATTTTTTATACAAAACGTAAGAAAAATTTAGTATTATACACAATAATTTAAAAACTAAATTTTGAATTTGAATCTTTATTTTTTTAATATTTATTGGTTGTAGCATTTAATATTATTTATGCATACTTAAATATTTAATAAAAATTATTAATTTTATTGATAAAGTAAACACAATAAAATATATTTTTTAATAGTAATCTATTATAGTCTAAAAATTATTGTTTATTTTTGGCCTAATTTTTTTAGTCCAATATAACAAAAATATATTTGTAATTAAAGTTTCATTAGTAATAATATTTAATTAAAAAAATAAAATCTAAATTTTTATGTATTTGTCTTATCACATCTGAACAAAGTAATAATGACAAGAAATAAGTGTCACTGCTAAATTTGTCACGTTAGTTTCTTTATGTATAGAAAAAAAATTTTCTATACCATAGAATTCACTATATTTTGAATGAGAATGAAAAAGATCAAATATCTTCTTACAAAAGTGTGAGAAAAAATTATATAAATTACTATTTGTGTTTAAGTGGAGTTTTTAATTTGAATGGTCATTTCGCAATTTTTTGCTTTGAATTTAGAAATACTTATTAGAAACAAACAAAATTGCATGTAATTTAGTTAGATTTAGAGTTTGTTTAGAAAAGAACATAAGCTACTTTACTTGACTTTTGAATCATAAAAAGTCACAATATGCGTGTTTGACATTATTTTTAAAAAAAATTTTGACTTTTTCAAAAGTTAATTCACAACTTTTTAAAGAAGTAAAAATATATGACTTCTTTTTTTTTGATAAGTTATTTTACTACTCTCGTAAAAAAATTGACTTTAAAACAAAAAAAAAATTTACTTTCATTCTTGCTCTATTAAAAAATGTTTCTTATTTCTGGTGAAAAGCTGACCCTCTACCACCATTTTCTCGCAAGGTTTCATCTGCTAGAAATTCACACAAATTTCATCTGCTAGTAACACTGGCCTTTCACCATTATTTTTACGCAATATTGTATCTGTCTGGACGTATTGACCCTCCATTACCATTTTAAAACAATGTTCTATCTAAATCACCTATTACATGTATTTCTTCTAGTTTTTTTTTATAATTTTATCATTATATTTTTATTATTAAATTTGTATTTAACATTGTGTGTAGTACGAAATTTTAGTTCTAATTTTATTTTTTTCACGTGTGATTTCATTTTTATATAGCTTGCTATTATTTTTATAGTTAGTTATAGCAAGTTCTTGACTCCAGTAAAAGAAGAGGGAATTCTAATAGGATTAAAAAAAATATCAATAAAATATACATTGACATACATTTCACATTTATTTTTTATTTTTACCTACCTTATCATACACAATAAAATAACGAACACTAACTACACAATAATTTCTTTGGCATTTTCATCAAGGTTATTGTGAATTAAAATTTTATTACTTTTCACCACATACAAGAATACCGTTATGGGTGAAGGTGAAGTAGAAGAACTAATTTTTAATGATATTACATAGGAAGAATCAATTGTCTACAAAATGGAACTAATAAAAAAGTAAATAAAAAATTAGTTATTGTAATTTTAGTGATTAGGTTATGTAAAATCAAACTTTAATACTGAAAAGTATTTGTTATTATCGTCATTTTAATATCCATTTTTTGTGTAAAAAAATTTGTATTTTTTGAGTTATTTATCCAAACGCTACAACTTTAAAATAAGTACTTCAATAACTAAAAATTCAAACACAAAATAACTTATTTATAAGCTGTTTTTACTAAGAATCCTTATCCTTTAAGCTCTTTAAAAGTAGTTTTCTTGAGCTTTTGACTTATGAAAGTAGTAATATTAATGTTTGGTGCAATTTTCAAAATCAAATTGTATTTTTCTAAAAAGTTATTTAGGAGCTTATAGAGAAATTTAAAAAATGATTTCTCTCATAATACTACTACTTTTTATTACATTTCTATAAAATAAGTACTTTTAGAATTAAAAATCTAAATACAAAATAACTTATTTATAAGCTATTTTTAATATAGTAATTTATTATCTAAACTATTTTTTAAAAAGGAGCATAATCAAGTTATTTATCTAAATTGGGCCTTAAAACAATTTTGGCCAAGTTAAATTGAATATTTATAATTTGAGATATTCACAAAATATTAATCGTATCAAGTAATTGATTACCGTGATTTTCTATTATAAACATGCAAAAAAAAAGAGTGAATTTCTAACCTGATTCTTGACAATTATCTCGAAAGAACTATGAGGTCCTGAACAAAAAAAAATACCCAACTCGACCCTTGAATTTTATTTTTATGGGATTGATTAGTCCCTATGTAAAAAAAAATACTAACATAAAGACTAATCAGTCCCATAAAAATAAAACTCAGGAATCAGATTGAATTTTTTTAAGGATCTCGTTGTTTTTTGAGATAATTGTCAGGGTCGTTTAGGGTTTTTCTTAAAAAATAATTTTGATTTCGTTAATGGGATTTAAATTTGATCTCATGGTTAATTGAAATAGAATAAAGCTTTATATCCAAATAAAATACTTAACTAAATCTAACCAAATTGTTATAACAATTTTTCAAATTACACGCCTCCATCTCTTTTTCTTTCTTTCTTTCTTTCTTTCTTTCTTTCTTTCTTCTTCTTCTTTAACATTTTGCTAATATCTTTATTAGTTATGATTTTTTCTGATGCCATCATTAAATAATTTTGGTTCATTTCTTAGTTTATTTCGATTCATTTGTGTGTTAATTGAGATTCACTTGATGCTGCTGATAAGTATTGACCAAATTTTTTATTTTTTAAGTAATTTTTTAACTGTTTGTTCAAATCTGAATCGAATTCGGTTCATTTGTGAATTGAATTAGGTTCACTTGATACTACTTTTAAGTATTTACTAAATCTGTTATTCCTTAAAAAATTTGGTTCATCTCTTAGTTTAATTGAGTTCATTTGCATGTAGAAATGAATTGAAATGTATTTTTCTTGCTGATTAAATATTTATCACTTTTTGTTCAAATCTGAACCAAATTCGGTTCATTTGTAAATTGAGTTAGGTTCACTTGATATTACTGTTTAAGTATTCACCAAAATCAGAACCAAATTCGATTCATTTCTGGATCCAAATAAACCTCAACTAAAAGAAGGAAAAAAAAGTGCAACAACAACAGCAACAATAAAAGAATGACGATTGAGAGAAAATACGCGAAGAAGAAGAAGAAACACAAAAATGAAGAAGGAGAAAGGAGAAGAAGAAGAAGAAGAAATGCGAAGATAAAAAAAACAAGAAAGTGGAGAAAAAGAAGAAAGAACGCGAAGACAAAGACGAAGAAGCGTTATTGAAATGTGCATGAGTATACACATGTGTAATGAAAGTGATTTTTGTTAAGTTTGAGCTTGCTTGATTGGATTTGAATACAAAAATATTTGGATGTGTAGTTGGGCTGATTGAAATAATGAATTTATTTTCATAGATTAAAAGATCATTCAAATTCAATAGGTGATATATTTTGTAGAATTCTTTATTGTGGAAGTAAAAATTTATTTAAACTTGTGTTGTTAAATTTTTAATTTTAAATTATATATATTAATGTCTTCTTAATATGTTATCTTTAAATTTTTGTCTACATGGATTTAAATTTAAAATTATTATAATTTTAATTGATTAATTATTATTTAATTTTTACACCATCTTTGTAGTAATTAAGAATGTCAATATTAAATAAAAAAAATAAAATCAACTAACAAATAATACGTAGGTAATAAATTAAAAAAGCACTATACTTTCGTCTGTTAATTATTATTTATTATAATATTTGTGTTTAAGGAAAATAATTATTGTATTTGTATATAGTAACAATAAAAAGGAAAAAAATATTATACTTTTAGAAATACATTAAAAACAGGATTTGCCCATGAAAGTTTAGCTTTTTCCGTTGAACAACTATAATTACTTAAAATTAATGAGTTTGTTGTCATTAAATTATTGTTAAAATATTTTATTCACATATAAATACTTTTTATATAGACTTTTATAGATGAATTGTAATAATTGTGATTTATGAGTTGTAAATAGGCTGGCTATATATCTTTCTTTTCTGTTTTTTTTGGCATTTAAATAAAAGAAAATGAAAATTTTCACTCATTTTTTTAATCATTTTTCTTTCCTCTAATTTTTTTTAAACCAAATATAATGTTAAGAAAATATTTTTTTGAGTTATTTTTTAAAAGATTTTATAGAAAAGTAAAAGTAATTTTATATTTGGGTATCTCACGCAAAAAGATATTTTTATTTATCAATTATGTTTGGGTATAACAATATAAAATACTTTTTATTTATTTATTACATGAAAAAAATCTTTTTTTAAGAAAAAAAATCTTTTAAAAAAAAGATGTAAATTAAACTTCTAAAAAAAGATGTTTTTCTGATTTTTCTAGTACTTTTATTTTTACTATTAGAAATTTGCCAAACACACTAAAAAAAAGGATATTTTCATTAAAAAATATCATTTTTTATCAAAATAATGGCACCCAAACAAGCACTTAGATAAACCAAATGACAATGAGATTTAAGGTAGCGTTTGGTAGAGAGACAGAGACGAAAAGAACTGAGACTGAGAGACAGAGACTAGGAGACAGAGATTGAAATAAATCTCAGTATTCTGTTTGGTGCAAAATGGAAGAGAGAAATTGAAACAAGAATAAAATTCTAATTTAGTTTGTACAAAGGGTAAAATTGGAATTAATTAATTAAAATGAAAGTATTTTAGATATAAAATGTTATTAAAGTTTCAGTCTCCATCTCTAAAATTTTTAGTCCCCTGTGTCCCTACTTTTTGGAGGTACTAAAATATTGAAATTTTAGAGACAAAAACAGAAATTTTAGTACCAGTCTCTAAATCAACAAACATGATATTGAGTTTTAGTCTCCGAGTCTCTGTCTTAATACCTCAAAACAATCGTTACCTAAGTGAATCACTCGAAATAAATAATGGTACGTGAAGTTTTCAAAGCATGTAATAATATAAATCGAATTAGTGTAATTCGAATTATAAGTTATAGTAGTAAATCGTATTAGCTTGTATCGATTTAATAAGAAACCTTGTACTACGCATAAATCGAATTGATCCATGTCGATTTAGCCATGCTCCCACTAAATCGAATTAGGACCCATAGATTTACTAAACAATGCATAGGGTTTCATGTCACCCATAGTAAATCAAATTAGGGTAATTTGATTTAGTCCAAGGTTTGTGCCCATAGTAATTCAAATTGGCTGAATTCGAATTACACCCTAGTAAATCGAAAAGCCTTTATTCGATTTATATAGGTTAGTTGTTCAATGTAAAATCGAAATAGCCTCAGTCGATTTACATGCACAACCACTATAAATAATTTGAATTCACTTCATTCAAATTACATTTTACCAAATCATACCCCACAAAATCCAGATAAAGCAACACAGCCTATCGAAATGGAAGACGACCCAAATCAAATCTACCGGTTGGATGGAGTCGCACATTTCACTGGTAGCGTGCATGAAGAGGTTAGAAAATAAAATTTTAATTTTTATATTTTCTGTAAAAAAATAAATAAATAATTGCAAGTGATATTAAATCACTTAAAACTTGATTATTAAAATGATTAGAATGTCTTAACTTCAAGTAGTAGTTAGGGTTTTGATTTAGGGATAGTAGTGTGTTAGAAGTTGATTAGTGTTTATATTAAACTGTTTAGAACTTGAATATTATAATTGTTAAAATCTTTAAATCTCGAATAGTGGTTAGAATATTGATATAAGGACAGTAGTGTGTTAGAGTATTCAAATCACAAATGCATGTTGGATAAGGGATTTTGAGAGTTTCATAGAATTCTGGTTAAAGTATTTTTTTTATTAAAATTATCCATTTTAGGTGATCGTTGTTTTGTAAAGTATGATGATTCTAAGAGAATTTATTCAATGTCATGCAGCCCCACCGCTGTATCATGAGCATGAAGAGGCAGCATGGTATACCGTTAGTCCTCCTGTATCCTATGTGTCTCTGGCCCCAAATCTGACAGGCACGGCAGGTACCTCCTGTTGTCTCATGACATCCAAGTCCAAAGTTGAAAAGTACGGGAGATATTGCGGAGTTTCTGAACTAGCCGCTCCACCACCCCTAACTGGAGTACTCCTCGCTAGCTCATCATCGCTATCTCTACAATCGTGGCAGGCTCCACATCATCATCATCCTCATCCTGAAATGCATCTTCCACACCATCCGGTGTTCGCCGGCCATCACAATCGCAATCGCAACATCACTGAAGGATCCAGTGTCACCCACTTCTTTGTCACGAGTGCAGTTTAGATCAACAGCGAATGATGGGGATGCAACCAAAGCTGCCTCAGGCTCAATTATGGTAGAGATGAAGAGGCACCAATGGGCCTCGGACTAGAGCAGGCTACCGTGGCTGAAGGCTAAGGATTCCGACTAAAACCTCCTGAACTAGAGAACACATCCACAAACTCGGCTAACAGCTTAGGGGTTCTCACCTCCGGGAATTGCCGGCGATAATGAAGCAAAACTTGCAAATCTTCGTAGCTGCCTATGACAAACGAATCATACTTCACATCATCCTGCAAAACGGAAATTGAAATTCGGTAGACTCATTTCACGCCTTGCAGCCCCAGTTTTCGGATTATAGTATTCTAAAACTCGGTAAACTCATTGAAAGTTTGAAGAAAACACTAAGCGGTTCCTTATTAGTAAACTTAATTCCGGAACGCGTTTTTTCCTTAATCGATCCTCTATAGCGCACCAAAACTAAAAAACTCTCATCATATGCCATTACAAATTACAATGACGAAAAAATTCACATTCAATAGCTATTTATATACATTTGTGGCCTAGTAATCGAATTAAGTTACATCCATTTATATATCTTGCTGAATACATACTAAATCGACTTGCCTCTATATCGATTTATTCATAGACATTACGAGCATGGTAAATCGAATTGGGCTAGTTTGATTTACTAGAAATCTTCACCATGCATACATAAATCGAATAAGTGTGATTCGATTTGCGTAAAATACTACTAAATCGAATATAACTGTTTTGATTTAATACCAACAATGCTAAATCAAGTACGCCTTTAGAGACATGTACGTAATAATTTTTTTATTTGGATAATTTACGTAATTTGAGTTATTATTAGTTTATTTAGATTTTTTATCCTACGTAAAATCAAAGCTTTGTGTAATATAAATATAATTATTTCATCTAGATACACAAAAGTATTCGGAATTAATTGTAAAAAACTGTTGAACTAAAATATTTAAAAGATAAAACTATATGTTTAAGTAAAAAATTCAAATTTAAAAGAGAAATGTTGTAACAGAAAAAAATATAATTTTAGTATATAACAAGTGTAATTATCCGTACTATGCACGTGATAAGATCGAAATTATAATTTTAAATTATATTTTAAAATTAATTTAAATTATAATAATTTGATTAATAAAAAAGTAATATGTTATGCATTGTTTGTTTTTTTTTTTAAATTTAGTATTAGTTGGATTAACTCTAAAATAATTATTAATCGGTTTTAATAATCTACTTTCTTCGATAAATCAGACATATATACCGAATGTGACCATAAATAATATAATAATAGTTAAATCTACCAACAAACATATTGGCTATTATCACACTCTAAAACAAATTAAAGCTTACTTTGGTAAAGTTTTTACTTTTCAAAAGTAGCTTATAAAAATTAACTTTTAAAAGATAGCTTTTTAAAAGTTGTAGCATTTATGTTTGGTAAATCAAATTAAAAATAGCTTTTAATAAACATAAGCAATATCAATTGTGTTTGGTAAAATAGCTTTTAAAATTTAAAAATACTATAATAGACATAAATGCAAGCATTAAATTTGAAAATTAGTTAACATATGAGATTATATTAGACTTTTAAATTTTGAAAAGCACAAGCCAACTTTGAAAAGCTCTATCATAGGTGCTTTCAAAAGTATCCTGATCTTTTAAAAGCTGCAAGCACAAGCACATGATCTTTTTGATTTACCAAACACAAAATGAGGAGTTTGAGCTTTTAAAAAGTACAAGCACCTCTTCAAAAAGCTTTACCAAACCAAGCCTAAATATAAAGACTATTAGCACGCACTTATAAATCTATAAAATCGCACTGTCTTTGATTCGTGCAAGGGTTTACTTATCAAATAAACTTAAAATATAAACAAAAAATATTTATAAAATAAACCTAGCATTACTTAAAAGAATCATAAAAAATAATTAACTTACTTTATCATTCATAACAACTATTTTTAACTTTTATATCTATTTAATACATAATATATAAATAATTTATTGACTTTTCATTTTTAATGTACTCGTATATTCTAAATATTACTATATCTTATGAATTATAAGTGGAAACAATTTTATTATAAATATTAATAATTTAATCATTATTAAGATTATACATGTTTTCGTAAGAAAGTACCATAATTGGAGTACTATATGCTTGGAGAGCAAGAATCTCAGTGTCATTTGTTGTAAATAACAACAACGGAATCCGTTATTGCGAGCAGACCAACCGTTAGTTTGGCTGGTCAGCATTGGCGGCGCAAAAAGCTGCTTGGCAAATGTTACAATCATCACTTACGCTCTCTACACGCGCGTGTTATACACTTCTAGAGTAGTAACCGTTAGATCTTCAAAACCAAATCACATCCGCATATAACAGTGACAAGTGAATACTGTATAAAAACATTGGATTCCCAAGTTGTCTCAGAGACATCAGTGTATATGATATGCATCGACGATGATCATGCATCATGTATGTGTCATGTAACACTGCCACATGCCAGCTCACATCTAAGAGTAGTAACAAAAAAAAAAAAAAATGAAAGTTTTCATAATTAATATTATATGTTTTACCTACTCAATACTTTAAATGCGGATTTTTGACCGGTGATAAAAAAAGGAGAATGGTTCAGGCCTGGGTAGAATAGAAAAGAGCGTTTTAGACAGAAGGGGCCACTAGTGAGAGAGAGAGAGTGAGATAGAAAGACGACAGAGGCAGAGACAGAGCAGCCTCCTCTGCACCGTGAAACAAACAAAGGTAAATTTCACTCTGAGGTCTGAATTTTCAACCATTTCATGTTTTCGAGACACACTGACACATTAAAATAATATTTTTTATTTTCAGTGGTCGTGCAATGGAGCTTTCATAATTTTTTAAAATTTAATTTCTCCAAAAAGAAAAATAATTTTCCGAGACTGGTGATGTTTGTATAGAGATTTGTGTCTGTTCCAATCTGCTTGTCTCCAACCAAGGTCGGCTAATTTTTTTTTTTTTACTTATATAATTGTTTTACCTCTGTTTTCATGTTCTGGTTTTCAGATCTGTAGAAAAACTCACAATAACTTTTTTTTTTCTTTTGTAAAAGAGAGATAAAATATTAGCCTTAGATTTGTGATAACTTTTGTTATCAGAGCCCATACCTATCTTTAGTTTTTTCTCTCTATATATTTAGTTTTTGTAACATTAGCTGAACCTTTCTCTCACTCTGTCTCTGTATTGTGTTTCTTTTGGCTTGTGAAGAGAGTGATAGAGAACAGCAAAGAAGGTCTGTTTATCCAACTTCTGGGATTCCTGCAGTGAGTTTTGCAGCGGGAAAGGGTTGAGAAGAAGGAAGGAGCAGCGAGATTTATGTCGTCTGGGTTTATTGAATCGGAAGTGGTTGTAGTTGGGGCTCTGTATCAGCAGCTCTGGATTTATTCTCTGTTATTGACTATCTCGTCGGTGTTCTCCGCCTGCTGTATGCTTCTCTGCCTCAGCGAGCAGAGGTTGACTCTCGTGAACCCAGCTGTTTCAATGCGTTTGAGGCCAAGAAGGTTCGTTCTTCACTCTCTTCACACTTTCTCTTCCCTTGAATACTTTGTTATTTTGTATCATCGTCCAGATTCTGGGTCTGACGAAGGTTTCTGGTTGTGTTTCTGCAGGACTTGTTCTGGAGTAGTGTGTTTCGGAGGCTTTCACATACAAAGATTTTCAACACTTTTTTTGTTCTTAAGAGGGGATCTCACCTGAGATTGCGGAATTTTGTTTCCTTTTTTCTTTTGTTTCCTTCTTTCTTTCTCTTCAATTGTTCAAATTTTTTTCTCCCTTCACTTCCGGGTATTTTGAGGGGTTTTTGGAGGGTTTTTCGTCTTCCCCCGAAACAAACAAATTTTGTTATTCTTGTTCTACCTCGCCTACCATGGCGGAGCCTCGGAAACAACCTAGAGCAAAGCAAAGAACTCACGAGTCCTCCAAGATGACCAGAAAACTCCGCATAATCTACGCGGATCCTGAATTAACCGATTCATCCGACGATGATTCAGAGATGAACCAAAAGAGAATCAAGAGGAGCATCCATGTGATCCCTCTCCCTCTTCCCTCAGGCCTCTCCACTCCCACCTCCTCCTCCGAAGTTGTTGCAAAACTCAAACAACCCATCTTCAAGAGGAGGGTTTCGCCGGCAACCGGTACCAAGAGGCAAACCTCCGGCAAGTACAGAGGAGTTAGGCAGAGGAAGTGGGGAAAATGGGCCGCTGAGATTCGCGACCCTTTCAAGAGCGCACGCATCTGGTTGGGTACTTACAACACTGCCGAGGAAGCTTCACAGGCCTACGAGGCTAAAAGGCTCGAGTTTGAAGCCATGGCGAGGTCCATGTCTCAGTCACAGTCTCAGAACTCTGATGACAAGAGCAACTGCTGCAACTCATCTCCTGCTCCCGCCGGAGTTTGTGTTTCCGACAACAAGTCCTCTACATCGGAGGGCTCCGATAGCGTTTTCTCTTGCACTTCTCCGTCCTCTGTTCTTGAGTTGGATTCTTCAGCTTCTCATTCCAACGACAGTGCTAATGTTAATGCCAATGCTAATGAAGCTGTTGAGACTAATGATTTGGAGACTGGTGATTTGGTGGCTGAATTGGCTGCCTTGGAGATACCGGATTTGAGCATGCTGAACCTCCCTCCTCCGTCACCACCACCACAACAGTCTTCTGTTTCTGTGTCTGCCGCCGCTGCTTCTGTGCCTGAGATCGGCCTTGGACTCGATTTTGACTGGATAAATTTTGATGATTATGGACATGGATTTGATGATCTTGGTGGGTTCGAGGATTTGCAAATCTGCGGCTTGGATGATAATGGGCCTAGCCAACTTCCCGATTTCGATTTTGATGATTTTGGTGCTGATGAGTTTGCTGGTTGGATTGAGGAACCCCTCAATATACCCTGCGCGTAACAAGTTTTGCAGCTACATAGGAGCAATAAGAAGCCTTAGATTACTATCTACTAATATATATATATCTCTATATATATAAGTTTTGTTTAATGTTGAGTGTAGTTCTATAGTAAGTTTTGTGAGATTTCTGGAACTGCAAAACCAGTTCCTGAGCGAGTGGTTTATGAGTTTATATTAAATTTTGTTTGGTCGAGTCAAAGATGTTTAGATCAACTGAGGATACTCTGGGTTTTCTTGTGCTATTAGAGCCGTCCCAAGTGTTCTCAAGTGATATATTATTAATATTTATATTATCTATCTATCAAGTATGAAATTCCAGATACTGGTATTGGATTGTGTTTTCCATGTTTGCACGAAACCATCTATGTACCCTATGCTCATAGGGGCTTTTTATACATTCCAGTGTCTTTTCAACGGAATCTACATGGTTGAAGACTGAACGAGATTCCGCATTTTGGGTTTGTGTTGCTTTTGGCAGGGAGATTGCAATGAATTTTTTGGGTAAATAAAAAGAACCAGGTAAGTAGGTCTAAATTCATGGCAAGAATAAAAATGTAAGTGATAATACTTAATAGTGAGGCCTTAAAATGTAGACAGTGGGGCCAAAGTGGGTTTTTTTTTTGCATATCGTGAAGCAGAGGGGCAGAAGGGTGGAGGGTCCATGGTACTTAGCTGTATCGCATTTCATTGTTTATTTATTTATTTTTGGATACTTCGCATTTTACCCGGTACACCGTAAAAATGCGAGAATATGCAGAAAAGACGGTAAAATAAATAATGAACTGTGTTTAGTGCGGCTCCAAATTTGGTTTCCAATTCAGTGTCACCATATGCTTATTGTTCCTCTTGAATGTGTGCGATAGACTGATGGGCATAAAAGTAAATGAATAAATATAAATATTAAAGAATTGCAAACATATTGCTCGATGCATCCAAAATGGAAGATTAGTAAGGATACTATGGTCCGTATCATCTGATTTTATGATTAATATGTCATGAAAGAATCCAATCTTTCTGAATTTAGGAAAAATCCCCGTCCGTGTAAAATATAAAAATGTGCACAACGTGGATAAAAATGAACTACTTATTATTAAAAAATTTTCATAAACAAACTGTAAGTTGACATTTAAGTATATTGTATTTATTCAGAAAATTTGATAGTTATTTTCTATATTAACCGTATGAATATATCAAAATTAATATTATTTAAAATAGGTCTGCATATTTTATTTTGGATTTTTACTCTTTTTGTATGGATTTACAATTTAAATCTTACACTTTTATCATTAATTATTATAAATTTGTTATAGTAATAAATAAATAAATAATAATATCATTTCTATTTTTGATAATGTTACTCTTTACATAATTTTTTTTACATTATATTATTAATTTGTAAAAACAATGAGTGACATTATAAAAGAATATTAAAATTAATTAAACTATATATATTTATACAAAAATATTTGATAGCTAATTTTAGTTTACACATAATATTTTTAAAATACTTTTAAAGTAAAAATTTAGATCGTAACTTAAAATTTGAACTTTTTAATTTCTTTTAACAAGAAATAATAAAATTAATTTAAAAATAAGTATTATATATTGGCACGTAATTCTGCCTCATTGCTTCTAAGCCGTGAAGACTAATTTAATTTAATGGGAGTTACTCAAATAAAGATTTTGAAATTGTCTTTTTATAAAGATGTTTTTTAATAATTAAAATTTAACATATATAATCGATTAAATCGTATTATTTTTGTCAAAATTAGGTTAGACAAATTGATTTGATAAAAAAATAGTGAATCAAATCTTAAATTAGTTTAAATTAATATTATTTTTATAGAAAATTACTATAATATCCTATTATAGAAAATGACTAAAATACTTCTGTTATATATATATTAATTTTGAGAATCTTAAATTTTAGTCGTTTATTTTTCTATCGTAGGGTTAGGATTTAGAATTTTTAAAAAATATATATATAATAAGAGTATTTTGATCATTCTCTATAATAAGAATATTGTAGTAAATTTTTATAAAAAAATATTAATTTAGATCAATTCAAAATTTGATTCACTATTTTTTCGGTTGAATCAATTTGTCTAACTTAATTTTGACAAAAATAACATAAATAATATAATTTAATGGATTATATATGTTAAATTTTAATTACTAAAAAAATCTTAAAAAAAAAGACGTATTAGACGTCTTTATTTGAGTGGCTCCCTAATTTAATTACTCAAGGTTAGCGATATCAAAACATCTTTTGTGTTATAAGCCATCAAGACAAACACACTAAAAACTGATGTAGATTGAAGGAAATAATAATAATAATAATAATAATTTGTGCAAAGATTTAAAATTCTTTATCATGCTGCATGTTAAAGCACATGTATAGGTGGTTCATGGAGGCTATCCAGCAGAATCTGGGATTTGATTTTCATGCCCATGATTTTTCATTTAATTTGTCCTATATTCCAATAATTTTGAAATTCCAAGATATTTCAATTTTTTACATGTAGTTAGTTAAAAAATGGGGTTATGGAGACCCCAGAGAGTATTGGAACGATCGAGGTGGATTGGACGAGACACGTGTCATGCATCGGGCGGTGAAAGAGCAGGTATGCATGGCTGATGGGTGTGGCGAAAGGCGAATAAATCAAAGAGGAAGAACGATAACGATGTTGAAGTGGCAAGGGGCGAAGGATTTGGGGTGGAATGGGCCCCTTACACTTTGGAATATTAATCATATTCTCATCATAACTCGTAAGAGCGACAGAGGAAGAATCACATCATACGTATAAACATACACATACACATACACACTACTATTCCCTCTTCCACTTCTCCTCACATTATTGGTCATAGGAGCCTCCTAACTCAACCCGCATTTTCTCTTAAATTCAACTTTAGTACGTTTTCGGTCATCATATTATTATTATTCTATTAATTAGCTTAATTAAGATTTCTATTAGGGGGGCAATGTTGACTTTGTGGTTATTGGCTACAAATCTTTGTCAATTCTCTGTTCCCCACGCCAAAACAATATCAACGTCTAATATCCCCCACTTGTTATTAACGAAAGTGCATATGTGGTTATGTTGTGCTCTATGGTGTTAACTAAAAGCCAAAGCAGTATAACAATTTTGCTTTGCCATCACGTTATAGTAGTGGACTTCATACAATGCTTATCTTCATTGTTTTCCTTGCAATTTACGTCATAAACTTATGGCTGGTCGAATTCAATTTTTCTATTATAATAAAGCAATTATTATTAACACTATCAACTTTGTACTAGATACGAAGCCTACCCAGGTTCGTAACGGGCAGCGGTCAATGGTTATAAGTTTAATTAAGGATGATTTTGATTCTTAATTATTCTTATCATGAATTGTGTGTTTCTTGCTCCATTAATATTGGTTCCTCGTGACAAAACAAACTTGCATTGTTTCGGATCGGAGAATACGTACCTCTATTTAGTGGGTCCGTGGGGATTGAAAATATAGAACAAGTGTAATATGCTACTAGCTACTAGCTACTAGCTAGGTCCATTAGAAAATTTCCACTAAATAATTGAACACTTCAAACCCTTAAACAAAGCTTAAAACTAAAACCGGAGCACACTTATAGAGCCTTTCGCAAAGTAATTACATTAATAAAACCCTAAATAAGGTTGTCTACATTAAACTAATGCTAAAATCATGTTGTTCCGCAACTTACTCAATTGAAATTTTTATTCGGCCAATAGTTCCTAAGATTACCTTATAATAAGGTTCTTCTTTCTATTGGATTTTTTAAAGGTATTCCAACTTTTAAGTAAGAGGGAGAGATGAGTAAATTATATATTTAGAGTAAATAATATATTTTTTATTAGTTTTTTTTTCTTTTATAAATTGTCATGCCGTAAAATGGTTACTTTGTTGATCTAATTTTTTGGCAATTATCTCGCAAACGTTATTAGAATAAGTTGGTTATAGCTAATAGCGTAACTAAACAAGCATATTTTATTTAATTTGTTCAAATTTTAATTTATAGGTATATTTGGGTCAGATTATAATTAACGGA
>NC_029780.3:113067489-113067964 GCF_000817695.3 Arachis duranensis | reverse complement strand
TATATATATTTTAAAAAATCTTATACATTAAATAAAATGGGATGATAAAGCATCAAATAGCTTTAAAATCGTACAAAGTTTTACACAATTTATGTAAATATGAAACTTTTAGTTTAATTGTTTAATTGATTAAATTTGATATGTTTATTTTGAAAGTGAATCCAGTTGTGTAACAAACTAACAATACCATTATTGTTACTCACGGTTAGTCTAAGGGGATCCTCGCCTTTTGGTACTAGAAATAAAGAAATACTTAGTGACTGACATTTTTTTTTTGAGAAAATTCCACTCTCCTCTCCTGTGAGATGCTAAAATGATACTCTCATCCTCTCTATTTTATAAATGTACATTTCCCTTCCTTTTAACTTTTAAAAAACTTCATTTTTAATCCATTTTAAACTTTTTGTGTTAACTAATGTTAACTTTATCCATTTTTTAAGAAAAAAATTATTTTTTAAAAAAATATTCATTAGAA
>NC_029780.3:112997355-113067470 GCF_000817695.3 Arachis duranensis | reverse complement strand
TATATTAATTGTTATACATATTAACAGTGATAAATTTTTTTTATTTAATGTTAAAATAATATATATTGATATCAAAAAATTAATAGTAAATATAAAAATAATTGTTAAAAAAAATTTTGGTAAAATCACAATTTAATAATTAAAAAATTATTGAAGGGTAGGTATCTTAGAAAAAAATAATTTAATTATTATTTTTTTAAAGTATTTTAATAAAAATACAATTTAATCAATAAAAAAATAATTTATTAAAAGATATTTTGGTAAGCAAAATTTAATGATAAAAAATAAAATTTTTGTTAATGGATATTTTTTCAAAAAATAATTTTTTTTTTCATAAAAAATAAATAAAGTTAACATTATTAACACAAAAAATTTAAAATGGATTAAAGAGGAGGTTTTTTAAAAGTTAGAAGGGAGGAAAATGTACATTTATAAAATAGAGGGCTCCAGGAGTGACATTTTAGCATCTCGCAGGAGAGGAGAGTGGCATTTTCTCTTTTTTTTTTCTTGTTTTACTTTATATTCAAATTATCATTAGTCAATTTTTCATTCTTTTACGCTGAAAGTATTCTCGCATTCATTGGGTAATTATGTTATTGGTTGTATAATTAGAATAAATTACTTTCGTAATTGATGTAGACGGTTTCATACTTTCATCTAATATGAAGGTCATGGGCTCATGGCTAGGGTAGCACCCTTAATTAATACGAACTAGATATTTATATATGAGGCACAAATAATGTTCGATTATATAACCTGCGCTATGGATGATTATTGCAACCACATATTCATTATTTAATTTCTCTTTTCCGGTGGGAAAGAAAATCATTAAATCAGGATTGTCTAAGAATGATCAAGCTACATTTGCACTTATTTTAATCTCACTCTTTAATGTCAATATCTTTTGTTATGATTCTACCCGGTCCATGGAAGACATGGTTTTTAACATTCTTTCCTCAATTGTTGAAAAGTTGATGTATCCTAGTACTAATGTGGCATGTAGTTTGTGTCTAAAAGAGTCATTAGCTTCGTCTAGAATAGAACCTGAATTTGAATGGCACACGCTATGAATAAGTAAAAAGCGGTGAAATAGGTTGACTTGAGGAGCCAGCTTAGAAATTAAATGAGCAATTTTCTTCAACTACCAAGATTTATGTGGAAATTGAACACAATATTAATAGAACGACCACATGTTTTCATAGTATAGTGTGTCCCACCCACATATATGGTGTATGAGTAATTGAGTATGAGAGAAAAGTAGCCACATGTTTTGTTGAATTTGACTGGAGCCATACGTTTTTATGTCTCCGGATTCACATATATATAGCTAGTTACATTCCAAAATATTCATCACGACATGGGTGACAATGAATCAAGGGATGGCAAAATATTCAACAATAATCCTTAAATTATGTTACATAAAAACATGAACTAGTGAGTAGTGACTACTGTCACGTTTAGTAGCTGTTAGGGAGCATCAACTACACTATATAAGCAAGGGCGAAACAAATACTATTTATATATTTCTATTGGAAGAGCCCGCACTAATAGAATAATATATATATAGTCAACTTTATGAGGTGAATGTCATGGTGCTCCAAGGATGTTTTGATGTTTTAGTGGTCTATAAATAATTAAAAGAACATGCACTTCTTCTACAACATTGGAAAGATCGAAAGCCCATTAACAGAAGACCCTTTTTTTTATAATAACAAATTAAAGAGCATAAACAACTGAAAAAAACATCTTCAATAATACCCAAGAAAAAACAATATTAAAATAAGTAACAAAATAGAAATCTCATCTTCCTCCTTTCAACTTCAAAAATAGGTTCCGCACTCATGGTTCATTCATCACAAAATTTCTTCATTTTTTCTCAACAAATAAGAAGTCTAAATTAAAATATGTATATTTATAACATAAATAAATAAAACGGTAATACTAAAAAAAATAAAACAAATTTTTTTATTTAATAATAATTAATAAATATTAAATAAAATAAATTTTAACTATTTTTAACTAATATTTTTTTGCTACTTGTAAATAAAATTGTCCTCTTCAATATGAAATACATCGCGCCATGGACAAAAAATTACCGACAAACCTAGGGCTAAAGTCTCCCATAAAACTAGACCGGTCAAACCTCATTTTGTTGTATAAATTTAACATTTAAAATTTTAAATCTTAAATTTTAGTTCATCGTTTTTTGGCACGGATTGATAGACTAGGTTTTTTTTTTTTTACAGTATCCTCTTATCCTTATGGATTAAGGATTAATTTTGCAAATGAAATTCTATTTAAAAATTTACTGACTAATCAACAAACTACTGCTTGCATAGTTTTTTAAATATTTTTAATAATTAAAAAGCCTAAAAAGCCCCCAAAATCTAAAGGAACATGGGCTGTCCCTTTAGCTTTTTGTAACATGTATCCAAACACTTATAATACTCAAATTCACAAAAATGCTACACCACTTTTTAGCTCACCGGGCTGGTTAGGCGGGGTGAATCAGTGGGCCTAGCCATTTAGGTTTGTTTAAATTCTTCCCTTTCATTTTATTCTTTTTTTTTCGATTTTGTTAAATAGATAATAATTTTTATAAACAATGATAATAAATTTTAAAATTAACCCAAAAAAATAAAAAATATTTCATTTCTAAATTACCTCTTAAATCTTAACATTAAGATAATTATATGCACACTTAGTGAATTGAACATCCAGTCATTGTTAACTGTACATGAGTAATCGAATCAAAAGAAATAACCATTTAATTAAAAATAATGAACATAATCATTTGCATAACTATTGAATTAAACATCCGATATATCCATTGTTCACATTATTTAGTATTCTCATTGTTTACAAATAACTTTTCTTTTTTTCTTTCTTGATTATAAAAGAAATAGACTAAGGTAGCGATTGGTTAGAAAAACTGAGATTTAATATTATATTTAATAGTTTAACTAAAATTTCAGTCTTTATCTCCAAAATTTCAGTCCCTTCAATACTTTCAAAAAATGAGGACACAATGATTGAAATTTTACTATTTTAGAGACGAAAATTAAAATTTTAATAATAATATTTTTTTATAAAAAAAATATCTTCATTTAATTTTTCAAATTCTAAATCTATACCTCAATTTTTATATTTATTTTAAATTAAATATAATACCAAAATATAATCCAATTCAAAATATTTTACACCAAATATAATACAAAAACCTAATTCAGTCTCAATTTTTTAAATTTAATTTTTCAGCCTCACTCTCCTTTCCAACTGCAGCATAATAGATAAGTTTCCTTAATTTGGGTTCAATATATGGCTTACTCAAAAGGTGAATTTGTTGCTAATAGTGCCAACATGAGCAATTTAGTGAGGTAGAGTTAAGTAATAAGACCATTTTATTCGGCCTAGTAAATTAAGTTCAGTTACAACACAACTTCAATACATGGGGTACAAGACCCAATCCTATAATTATCCCCATGTTATGTGGGCTCAACCAGTTAGCGGGCTACCATATATTAGCTCAACGCCTTATTCTTGAAGGCTCATCTAATTTAAAAATAAAATATGTTTTTAATCTTCAACCATAATCTTGCATTACCCGTCCAAAAAATAAAAACAAATAAAAAGTATCTTGCGTCACCCTTTTTGTATTATTGCAATTTTGGGATGAAAGACTTTTCCAAGGGCATGTTAATGTTAATTAATATTGGTAGAACTATTATAAGTTCTTCATCTGAGATCGTTAGGTTTATGTAGTTTTTATGAGTATATATAGAGTCTTCCAAAATGAAAGGTAATGACCAAAGTCAGTAAAGCTTAGTTGGAAAATATTGAAAATATCAACGAAACATATGTTTAGGTTTAACATCTCATTGACTTTTCTAGTATCCCACTGAGGTGTCCATATATACTTATTATATATGGTTGGATAATTTAATCCTTCAACTCAGTGAGCCTTAAGTAGATTAATTGGTTAAATACGAATGAGACAAAATAGTAGTGTTTCCGTTGTCATCGTATAGAAAAATAGGAGCTGGATATGATTGACCTCCAATCATAGAAAACAACACAACACACACTACTTTTTCTCCCTTTTCCCTCTCATTAAGTCACTGTCTCCTCTTGCTTATTAAATTCCGTATATATCATATACATAGGTGTAACTAAGTTGGAGGTTCTCAACTACTGATTCTCCTGTTGGAACATCCATTTTAATAATAGTTGGGATATATGGTTTTACTTTAGGCTTTGAGGCTAAGGTAGTTGGTCGATGTTTGTTGGTTCAACTTCTCCAAATTAATAGGCATCATCAATCACTGCATACTATATATTATAATAAATAATAGTAGTAATGATAATAATAAAAAGATGATAAGGAATGGGCCAAAAAATATTAAATAACGTAAATAAAAAGGAAATTGCAAAACGTGGATTGGGGGATCTGATCTTATGGGAATATAGAAGTTTCATAATTTAGGTAAATTAATTATTTTTTTTTGGAGCATACCAGTTGTCTCATGCTGAATAGAGAAACGTGACAAGTATAACAAGAACATGAAAGTATGCATCTTAAATACTCTATTCAAGATAAAATAAAACATATCATATATACCGTATTATACTATATGTATACTACTGCTTTAATGAGGATGTTCCCTTCCATTGTGCTTGCTATGATGCTGTATATGGCATAGTATTTGATCCAACCCAGGGAAAAAGCTCCAAGTGGCAAAGAGATCAACGATACATATGTATGAAGAAAGAAAGGGCAAAAGTTCAAGTAATAACTGACAAAAACATCAGTGTTTCATTTATTTTAAATTTGAATTATAAAATTAGAACACCGACCGATATCTTTAATACACTTAAAATTTTTCCATAACTATCTATAGGGAAGTTATGATCAAACCAACTGAAACTATTACTATAATACATAAACTGCAATTTTTTTTATTATATCATATTTTTTATATTTATATAAAGCATCTTCCATAGTGATTGCTGGTAGTTATTTTCAAGATTTGCACAAATGAATGAACCTCCCTTTTTTCCAAGTTAATCACACAACTCCATAATTTTTAACAATGCATGTACAATTTATATTTATATATTATAATAAATGAAAGTTATTAATGACTTATATCTGTTTTCTATTATAATAATGGTAAAATTTTTATCCACCATAATAATAGTAAAATTTCTACTATAATTTCAAAAAATTATTTTTACAAATTTTTTAGAATTCTTCTTAAATCTATTAAAGAAACACACAAATTTCTAACCAAGTTTATCACTACTAAATTTTCCTAACTTAAGTTTTTTTACTAAATACTCTTCTAACTTAGTAAAAAAAATCTTATAGACTCCTGGCACAACAAAAATTACATAAAAAGAATTTGACATAGTTAATAATTTTTTTCTAAATTTATCTCTCTTTGTCTTAACTTTTACAAATTTTGTACTGTTTTGGACAAAAAAAAACATATTTAACCATGTGATTAAAACTGTAACCGACCTCACGGGATAATAGCCAGATACCACAACGGATATGTCACCATATTTCATAACCACTGAATCCCGACAAATAATGCACCATAATGAGTACTAAATACCGGAACAACGGCAGTCCCAAAAGACAAAGACTAAAAGAGAGAAACAACCAACAGGTAAACACACGAGAAATTCACTTTACTATTTAGTACACTACTGACTTTAGCATCAAAATGTCTTGCAGGTTACCCTTTCGATGTGATTCTATATTTGACAAAATTGGGATTTCCTATCTCTACCTCTTCAAATCGTGACCTCACTTTGAACACAAACACTTACATATTATTCTATATTTCTCTAGTATTTTTCTTTTAACATTATTCAAGTTATCATAAATTCTAAATAGTATTTTTGATACTTTTGAATTAAAAAGAATCTCTATATATCTCTTATAGATTAAAAATGTTAGAGAAATAAAATAAACAGTTAGAACTTGTCTTATTTAATATTTATTAATTGTTATAATAATTAATAAATATTAAATAATATAAATTCTAACTAATGTTAGTTAATTTTTTTTTGTTATTAAACATTTTTTTTGTAGATATGTTTTATTCCTTCTATAACAGAATTAGAACTCGAATTTATTCTTGAGATGGTAATCTCAGATGAGCATGAATTAAAGGAAAAAGGATTGCTGAGGAAGGATTGTGGCGCTTTTTAAGATTAATTGGAAGATAAACAAATTAATTCCATGTACTTCAAATTTGTTGTTCTGGATAAGCTTTAATTATGAGAAATAGTGCACGCAGTATTTATAGCTGAACTTCCATAAACTAACATAAATTGGATGACATGGATAGTTCAGATGTGCCAGCTATGTAATTATATTTTTAAAAATTAAGTGTAGATTATTACAAGATCATCATCAAATACATCATTAACTCAAGGGTGTTTTTTTTTTTTTTCTCATTGGTCGGCTAATTAATCGCAACTTAGCAATCTTTCTTTGCTAAAAATACATTAACATCTTTTGGCAAAATACAGTTTCAACGATGTACAGAAAGTTAATTAAAGAGAATGAAAAAGATGGTAGAACTAACAAACTTGAGCCGAAGAACGCGTGTACGTACTGATTACTGAAAGAAACTTGTCATCAGTCATATTGATCAAACTACTTATTAATGATCATCATTCATTTATCGATCAGTAATCGTTTGAGATGCACCACGTGCAGTGTTCAAACAACCCCGGCCCATTCCCTCGTACAATAATGTTAATCATACACAAGAAAAAATAAATAGTTAATTAATAAGTACTTTTACAATAATGTTTTTATTTTTTTTTTTTAGGTTTAATTATTCTATTGGTCTCTATAGTTTTACAAAATTTTTAATTAGGTCTCTATATTTTTTTTTTAATTGAATCCCTGTACCAATTTTTTTTTAAATTAGATCCCTCTTAACAATAATTGACTTTATTATATAGAAATCTAACTAAAAAAAATTGATGTATAAACTCAAATAAAAGGAAAATAAAATATAAGGACTCAATTAAAAAAAATTTGGTACAACGACTCAATTAAAAAGAAAAAAATATAAGAACTTAATTAAAACTTTCGAAAAATTATAAGAACTAATAGAGTAATTAAACTTTTTTTTTTATAAGAGACATTTAAAAGCTTCTCCTAATTTGAACAATAAAAAGTTAGAAGATTATTAGTGTAAATAGAAGAGGATCAAGCAAAAAGTTAATAAAATAATAGAATAAAAAATTAATTATTTTTAAAATAAGATAGTGAGACACATATTAATTTGATTCATAAAAAATTATCAGTGTAAATAAGTTGTTGGTTCTTATAAAAAAATATATATTTTTTATTTTGAACCTTATAAAAATTTACGTTGAATTTTAATTTACTAAAATTTAAAAATTGTCTTTTTTTTCATGAAAAATTGTCTATTTTAATCTATGCAATTAGTTTATTCTACTTAGTATATACTTACGTAGCAAATTAAATATTTACTGATTTACATGACAAGATATATATATTATATCAGCGTTTAACTTAATTATATTACCTAAGCACTTAATGACAACTTCTAAAATTTGTACGTTGGACTAAAATCAAAATAAAAAAAATATAAAAATAAAAAGAATTATTTTATAGGAATAAAAACTTATTTAAAACTCTCGTCTTCTTTTAAATATTCTCTAAAAAGTAATTTTAACTTTACACTGCTTACTAAGTTAATATGGGCTTGGACACATCCATATGCATGGGATTACCATACAGAGAAAATAATAATAATAATAATGAAAATGAAAAGCCGAAGTGGTTAGAAGGCAAAACATTTGATGACAATATCACAATAACAATCCATATCAATAATCAATAATAATAAATAGTTAAATACAGGTGTGAACATAATGAAACAGAATTTAAAATGAATTGCCAGCTGCAAGTGACATTCTACTACCAACGCCCACCCTTTCTCATTAACTTTGCTGCGTTTACTAATTCCAAACTGCTTTAATTCTCTGATTATGACAAAATCAAACTCGTGTACGTACTGCGTATAAGACCTATTGCCTCGTAATTTGTCTGAATTTTACTGCCTGCACATTATTTAATGTCAATTTTATAGTGTCTATAAATTGATATCTAAAATTTATCTAATTTTTTTATAGTAAATTTTAAATTTTAAAAAATATTTATTATTATATATTTTTTAAATTAAATATTAATTTTAATTTTTTTTAATAAGTTAGATATTATCTTTTAGATATTATAGTAATTACCACTAATTAATTACTAACTTTTAAGAAATTAAGTTAGATTGATCTAATAGTTAGTTCATTAGTCGGTTTAAGTAAGTTAAGTGTTGAGAGTTCGAATTCTATTTTGTTTATGCAACAATCTATTGATCAGTAATAAATCTTTAAATGAAACTCAGTACTATGATATACTAGTCCTTGACCTGTTGGATTGAAAGCTAAGATATAAAAAAAAAAAAACTAACATCTAAGTAAATCAAATGACAGCAAATTAAAGCAATGCAAGTTTATTTTGATCCGACAAAAAAGAAAATTAAAATATTTTTTATCCATTAGAATTATGCACGAAGATAAATAGTATTTTAAATATAAATTTTTATCTCGACTTCAAAATAAATACTATTAAAAATAAATTACTAAACTTAATAATGTTTATAAATAGTTAATTTGTAAATAATGCTTTTAAATTTTTATTTTGATTTTGTTACCTATAATAACAACATACTAAATTTGTTTAATATCTTATTTAATTTAAATTTATAAATTTTATATATTTTAAAAATTAAAAAACTTATAATTTTTTATGTTTATTATTAAACTTTTTTATTCTTAATTTTTAAAATATTTCATTAAATTTATAATTTTAAAATAAAAATATAAATGTTAACCTCTTGTAAACAATAAAAAAACGACTGAATAAGAACATTAATATTTATGGATCCAATCTTTAATATGTATAATAATACATTCAAGTAGACAATAATATTTGAACACTTAAAAAGTAAAACAATTAATTCGATCGATTAATATAGAAAATAAAATGTTTACAAATTACAGTTTAAATGAAATAAAAGTTATATTAACCACTTAAGTTAGTTGAATAGTAAACTTATTTATTCGATAAAATAAATGTCAAAATTTAAATTTTGTTTTAAATTTATTAGCCAACAATAAATTATAGTAAAATCTAAAAAAAAAAGACAACTTCTTAAACTTAAAATTCTTTCATATTGATAAGCAAATAGAGCAGCAAGCACAAGTAATTGAATATATATACTGAGAAAGCAAAAAAATAGAGAAGAGAACAGTAGAAAGCTTGTACAGAAAGTAATTCTCATTGATTATTGATTAGAATACATGAGTCATAAGAGTTTTATGCACAATGATATATATAGTGCAGTGATGCTCGAGAAACCAAAAAAGGAAAGTGTAACTAACTTTAACAGAATCTAACGGCTAGTATACTTTCGATACCCCTCAAACTAATTAGGAGGAGTTTTGAACCACCCTTAGTCTTTAAACTTGGTATACAACTGAGATGGCACATTTATTTAAAACTTGCAGAGCACTAGGAATAGCACAATGCCCAATCTCATATGCCACATTTCAACAACATCATTTTTATTAAAATTCATTGTCAAAGCAGTTTTAGATTGTACTTCAATCTTTATTGGGGATTTTTTACTGAAATAAAATAAAAAATTTTATTATTTTTTAAAATTTTATTTTTTAATTTTAATTTCTCAAATACGATTTTTTTTATCTAGAGCAAGTTCGCTACACCCCGACCAACTCTATAAACTCTATAAAAAAATATAGAGTTCGCCGGAGAGTGCGGCGAACTCGCCCTAAATAAAAAAAAAATCGTATTTAAAAAATTAAAGTTGAAAAATCAAATATGAAAAAATAAATATTTTTTATTTTATTTCTGAAAAAAATCCTTATTACAAGTTAGATGAAGATAGAGAAATAGTATCTTTAAGAACAATGAGATCATGAAATACATAAATACCATTTTTAGTAATGCCCTGGAGAAGTATTTCTTAAAAATTCTGATCACGCACAACACAAAAGGCAAGACAAAATTTAAAGTAAACATGATTATCATATACAAATTTAGAAACACTTAAAAGGTTGAGTTATAGCTGGAACATGTAAAAGATTAGCTAATAGAAAGTTGATTTTATTTCTTTTATCATATAAAATTGACGAACCATGAGCTTAGATAGAGGTACCTTGACCATTATCCACAAACAATTGCGTGCTTTTGATCATGTGGTGGACTGAGTTGAATTGAGAATATTTGAGTAGCCAGAAGTGATGGGGTGACTGTTTAGGTACCATGATCTTTTCACTATAAAAAAGTTATTAGATACAGTTAGATTTATCAGCAGAATAAATTTGATGATATATATTTCATCGATAATTATTTATTGGCAGATTTTTTTGTTCACTGCTAATTATCGAGAAATTTAAATCTATATGTGTATAATGTTTAGAATAGCTTAAATATTATTTAGTTCTAATACACTACAAGAAAATTGCCAAATACCGTTAGATTTACCAAAAAAATTTGTCGATAATCTATTTACCGTCAGATTTACTGTCAGAATAAATATGATAGTATAAACCTCGCCGGTAATTGTTTACCGGCAAATTTTCTTATTCGTCGCTAATTACTGTCGGAAATTTTTTGTCAATAACTTTTGCCGTCGGATTTATCTCCCGGTAAATTTGATGGTAATATATTATTTACTAATAACTATATTAGTTTTATCTTTTGATAAATCTGACGGTAAACTTAAATTTTAATTTTTTTTAAAAATTATTTAAAATTTTAATATATAATTTTATATTTTTAAATTCAATAATTTTTAAATTAACAAAATTTAAAGTTTTACAAGTTACTATAATAATAATAATTTGTCTATAACTCACAAACAAATCCAATTTCAAAATTTATGTATAAAGTTTGTTAAAGTTTCGGTTTCATTCAAATCTCATACCCAATCTTCTCAGAAGATGTTTCAATTCTACTATAAATCCAATCATTGATGTTTAATAAACCATAAACATAGAAATAAGTGACTTTGAATACTATCATATATCAAATTACAACATTATAAAAACATCGGTTGTCTTCCTCTTCACTACTTCGATATTTTTAATAAACCAATTAGCAATCATAACTTACAAGTAAAAGACACTATTTCTACCCATTTTACTTTAAGTTTTTTGAGAGAAAATTCTTTGCAAGCTTTAACTTTCATATTGTATCTTCTAATTGTTTAAATCCATTTTTGATATTAAGATAATACAATTAGCAAAAGAGTTAGATGCAACTTAATAATAACTAATTACATCAAATTATCTAAACCTATATCAAAATTTAAAATTAAAAATTGAAAAAATGCAATATAAAAAATTTATGGAATAAAAAATAAAAAACTCAGTAAAAAATGAAATCAATGAATCCACTCACACTACAAAAGTATAACCAAAAATATAGAGATGGAAGAATCATGAAAAGAGAAAGCAGAGGATATGTGGCAGGAACGATTGGCAGCGAGAATGCAAGACGGCGAGAACGTCTGAACCATGGACCACGGTTACTAAAGAAGCAGCAAGATAGGGTTAGGGCTTTTATATTTAAAATAAAGTAAAAACAGGGATGGAATTGAAAGAAGGATGAGGACAACCTACTTGGAGGAGGGAGAAGAGATGCATGTCGGCGATTAAGGGAGCAACGATGGCAGCAGCAGTGGCGGGAACGACAAAAATGGCGCCGACGACAGAGCGACCAACGCGTCGCAAGGAGCAACTAGCCGAACTCACGCAGTCTTCGGACATAGTTGGTGGTGGCCGACATTGGTGGAGGGGCTGTTGGAGGTGGTTTGGGGGGAGAGAGAGAGGAAGAGAGAGAGAAGAGAAGGTTATAGAAAGAGTAGTTTGAAAACGACAGGAAAAGGATTTGCGGTTCGAATTTAGGGCAAATTTATCGTCGGATTTACTGGCAAAAAAATCCAATGGTAATACTTTAAAAGTGATCAAAACGTAACATTGCACTAATCAGAAATTACTGTCTAATAAATCCGACAATAAATCCGATGGTAATCCCGGCAACAATTTTTTTTCTTTAATTATTACCGGCAAATTTATCGTCGAAAAATCAAATCCAACGGTAATCTTTTTATCCAATGTATTCATTGTCAAATTTGTAAATCTGCCTCTAATATTCAACGCTAAATTTGACGGTAAATCTAAAAGTATTCAATATTTTTCTTGTAGTATTTAGTCAAAGTAGAGGATATAAAAAGAAATGCTTTAGATCGATAAAATGAAGAGGAGGATGGGGTGGATGAGATGATGCAAAAAGGAATTTGTTGTTGAGAATTAGCTAAATTTGGTGCTGAGTTCACAACCTGAAAAGATGGATTGAATCTGTAATAGCATGTTTGCACCATATAACTTTCCTTTCCACATAATTGACACTGTGGTCTAGATTAGTGTAGAATCTGCCACCACCTCTACCATTGCGACCCCCTTTCCTCTTCGAGGATTAAATCCACGAGGAACAAGGCCAAATTAAAAGGAAATTGAACAAGATTGGTAATAGGCATACCAGTTCCAGGTTTTCTTTAATCTTTCTAACATATCTTCATATGCCAATAAAAAAGATTCAGCTTCAGCAACTTTGATTGATCCTAACCTATTAGACATCACAAAAGTAATGTATCCTGAATATTCCTCAGTCAAACCATCAAGTATAGATTGTATATGATTATCATCTTGTATTGAATAGCCAAGAGCAAAGAAATCAACCACAAATTTAGAGAGGTATTTAGGTAACAGAACATGTTTTCCTTACTTATTGAAGTTGAGACTTGAGACTCTGGATGCATGTGGCTGAAGAATTTGTGAAATATTTATAATGTGAGTCTAGACCATATGAAATTGTTAAAGATGAATAATCTTGCTTTAAAAGGTATTAGAAATCGAAGATACAATGATAAATAATTCTCCTTGATTATGATTAGAACACATGAATTATAAGAGTTCTTTGCACAATGATAAATATAGTGGAATGAGACTCAAGAAACCAAGAAGGGAAATGTTGTAACTAATTTTAATAGACTCTAACAGCTAGTATACTTCCAATACATATGGTGTTTCAAGTCAAACTCGATGCTTTTCCGCCATCACCATTGTACACATTCTTCCATGAAAAATTTTACACTGCCTACACAATTTGTGGTTAATTTATCTAAAAAATGAGAGGTGAAAGAATAGACCAACCATTTATATTTAAAAGTCACTCAAATAAAGACACCTAAAATATCTTTTTTAAAAATATTTTTTAATAATAAAAATTTAACACATATAATCAATTAGACGGTATTATTTTTATTATAATTAGGCCAGACAAATTAATTGACCAAAAATATAATGAATTAAATTTTAAATTGGTCTAAATTAATATTATTTTCATAAAAATTACTACGAAAGAGTATTGTAGTAATTTTTTATAAAAAATAATATTAATTTAGACCGTTCAAAATTTGATTCACTATTTTTTCAGTCAAATTAGTTTATTTGAACTAATTTTGACCAAAACAACACACAGTTTAATCAATTATATATATTAAATTTTAATTATTAAAAATATTTCAGACGTCTTCATCTCATCTCAATCGCCCCTTTTATATTTATGTCAAATAAGTGAAAATTTAGGCATGTGAAAAGACACTTTACTCCATAGCTGATGAGCCACACTGATATAATCATATGCACGTACTTCTACACAAAATTGGTCAACGCTATACCACGGTCAAACTAATCCGATCGTCCACATCCTCGCGTTGACCGTATGATTACTTGATCGCTTAAATTAAAATTATAAACTTCTGGTTATATTATATAAGTTATCCTAATATGATCCAAGCAATGTCGATTTTTTTTTTTGAATATTATAAAAACCGATTCATGTTATTCCGATCCCAAACAATATTATTATTGATGAACACTGTTATTAACACAGCCAACATATATATAGGCTGTGGAAAGCAAACTCTCTACGACAATATTAATAACGTTGTCTTGGAGTTTCGTTGTAGTGCCCAACTATAAGATATAAAGTCACATGGCTCCACTCTTAATTATCAACATTTGAGAGTGTCACTTGTTGGGTTGACATATTAGTTTTCTCATTATTCTTTTTTTTTACTTGTGAAAAATATGTTAAATGGCAGTAAACAAAATTTTTATGCCAAAATATATTTTTTCCATGGATATTAGGAAAAAAAATAAATTTCATAATTGATTATGAAAATAAATTACTCTTGAGGAGATAATTTTGTTATTAGTGAAAAAAATCTTTTGTATATTTGAGTTTCTACACTGTATTTTAACTAATAATATCACTTAGCATGCATAACAAAAAAAAAAGGCTTTGATTAGAGCAGTAATGAAAAGTAAATAAAGAAAATGATAGTCAACAATCATCTAAATACAAAGGCCATTTAATACTTGCTGGCCAGCCAACTAACTGTACCATCGTATCGTATATATATACGTTACATAGTTGACACGTAAAAAAGTCGTAAGTAAGCTGTTATCAAGTAAAACATTCACTCATAAATATTATGACTACCCAAATTTTATGGTCCTCCTTACAATCCTTCTTGATCAATAATCCTCCTAGGAAGTTATGTTAAATTGAGAATACATACATACATTTTAAGTGCAATAAATAATGTGTTGGAACATTTTTAAATGTCAGTATTGAATAATAAAATATTACAATTAATTATATAATCTGTAATAGATAGATGAATATTTAATTTTTATATTAGATAAGTTAACATAAGAACATAAGAACATATACAACCCAACAGCAGAACAGCAGCCTTCACAGCCTTCAGTAGATGTACTATAAATATTTATGGCAGTAGATCTTACTCAGTACTTACATAGCTCATCAACTTTTCCTGGCAAATATGCAAATTGTTATAACAAATGATATCTACTGTATTCACAAAAATTATACACAGATAATAAAAACATCAATCACTAAATTAATTACTATATATGTTATTTAATTTATTCTAAATTTATATTTTATATTTTAATATTTATTTGATATGAATAATTTATTTGGTAGTTATTTTTTTATATATTTAACATGATTGCTATATGTATATACAATAACTGCCTTTGTCTTTTTTCTGAGGTTTGGAGGCGATCTCTCGGACCAGGTTATTTTCCTTATTTATCCGCCCTTTTACGTGTTTGTCCAGAAAAATTTGTTGGGCTAATCTTTCAAGTAAATCTCTAACTATTATGCACTCGTCCATTGTATGGCAAAACTTCTGATAAAAAGCGTAATGCTTAGTTTTGTCAACGAACCTCTAATCTTGATAATTTTCTGCTCTTCTTGGAGGTTTTATTATCTTGGCATGGAAGATATCTCTTTTATGATATCTTCTCTTTTGGTGTTGAATCGTGTATAGGTATCGAAGATTCTTGAGGGTCTTTTCCTCCTCACGCCGAGGTAGTTGTTGGTCGACCCTTCGTGCTTCACGGAGCTCTTCAATCTCTATTTGTCTGATGGCTTTTTCTTTGAACTCAACTAGTGTTTTTGGTTTTGCTACTGCAATTGTTTTTACAAATTTGCCAGGATGAAGTCCACTCTTGATTGCATGCAAGCGGACATCCGAACTGAGGTATGGAATCTCCATAGTTGCTTTTGCGAATCGGGTCACGTAATTCTTGAGGCTTTCGTGTTGTCCCTGGTGTTAAGATGGTCCGATCCATGAACATATATTTTTGATACAACGAAGTGGTTAGTGAATGCCTCCATCAAATCTCAAAATTGGAAATAGATCCTGTAGCCAACTTAGAAAACCAAAGTAAAGTAGCACCATCTAAACATGTAGGAAAAGATCGGCATAATATAGAGTCAGAGCACCATTAAAGAATATCATTACCTGAAATTTAGTAATGTGAATATGTGTGTGGATCTCCGAGCCCTTCATATGGCTTGAGAGTGATAGACAAAATGAAATTCTTTGGAATCTAAAATTGCATAATATCTTCTAAAAAGGGGCTGGATATCGTCTTCTTTTCTTTCAGAGGAACTGTTTCCTCTATGTGAGTTTCCAACACCGGCTCGTCGTTGCGTTCGGAGTTGCCCTTGTCTTTCTTTCCACTCTGGTTTTGTGCAAATAGGTCGTTCACCCTTTGGAGTTCTGCTTAAAGTTCCTGATTTTGTGCTAACAATTCGGCTTGCGTAAGCTATTGTAATCCGTTATCCACCATTATTGAGTCTCTGAAAAAGGAGCTTAAATGAAGAAAATAAAAATGTGTTAATGATCGGTCCCACGGTGACGCCAAATGTTATGTTCGTGAAGATCTAATTGGGTTATAGCGACTCCTTAGAACAGTGTGTTGCTTAGTTGGAAGAGATATATGTCAGTTTGGTTAGAACACCACAGCAAAAATACTTGCAAAAGATATTTCGACATTCAAGTCAGAGGTGAATCTTAATGATATAATAATAATATAATCAAAATAAGCAGTAAAGCTGTGTGTATATCCTTATTATTTGCTCATTTTTTATAGATGAATAGTTCGATAGTTGGTTTTATAGTTTGGCCGAGATCCTCGTTTAATTTGAGAATGTTGTTGTTAGGGTAGGTTTGCTGATAATTGTTGACTGATGCTCTGCATAGCCGACCTTATCTCTTCTGTTGTCGAATTATTAGTATATTACTGTTTTTTCGTTTAATTTAGCCGAGATATAGGGTACGTATTAATAATATAAAATTTTGTACTTTATATAATTTCATCATATATGTATAACATAATTTACCATTTGTTCCAAACAAATCAAATGTAGGAGCGAACTTTTAAATTTGAATAGAGAGACCTTGAACCTGAAGCTCTTGCGAAGAAAACTGCAATGAGGTATCTATTACTGAAAAATGTTTAGCGTGGCATCCACATTCCACAAAGTCACCACATCAATGCCCTTCAATTCGTTCACAAACACACATATATTATTATATTGCTCCCAGATAGCATGATACAGCATCAACATTTGCGCCTACTCTTTCTAAAATAGTCTCATTTCCAGCCCCTGGAACAATGCCTAAATAGATAAATGAATTTAGTCAATGCTATCTATATGGATTGTTGACAAACTCTGAATAGTCAATGCTAGTGTTGACATGGACTTTAGCCACTTGGTCTTAATCTGATTTAGAACTCATATACAGATGAGAATCATTATATTTCCATATGTGCGAGATATTTCAATCAATAAAAGAAATACAGTACAATGTCTGATCCCTTTTACTTTGATTTATGCTTTATTTCAATAGGATCGGAGTAAGTATGTAATGATTTTGTTTTAACATTGTGACGTTTGATTTGGAGGTAATAATTTAGAAAGAAAGAAGCGTAAGGAAATAATAAAAGAGGGTACAGGTTAGCGATGGTTAGATAGGAAGAGAGGGCAGTTATGAAAATTAATAGCAAGTTAAGTGAGCGTTGAGTGACGTGAAGTGTGACATTAAATCGACTCATCTGCCACCCCATGGAGACCCCCTTTGCCTTTATAACCTCACCTCCCACTCCTACACGCTCTCCATCAATCACAATTCACAACTCACATTGTCTTCCATCTTCTCAAATAATCAACATGCCTCCCATGTTGCCGGATTTCTCCAACTCCGTGAAGCTCAAGTATGTCAAGCTTGGATACCAATACCTTGTTAACCACATTATCACACTCACCCTCGTTCCAATCATGCTGGGAGTCTCCATTGAGATTCTACGCTTAGGCCCCCAAGAGATCCTTAATCTCTGGAATTCCCTGCACTTCAACCTCGTTCAGATCCTCTGCTCCGCTTTCCTCATCATCTTCGTTGCCACCGTCTACTTCATGTCAAAGCCACGTACAATTTACCTCGTTGACTATGCTTGCTTCAAGCCACCGGTAACATGCCGGGTCCCCTTCGCCACCTTCATGGAGCACTCAAGGCTCATCCTCAAGAACAACCCCAAGAGTGTGGAGTTCCAGATGAGGATCCTTGAGCGCTCCGGCCTCGGCGAAGAGACCTGTCTTCCTCCTGCCATTCACTACATCCCTCCCAAGCCTACCATGGAGGCCGCTCGCGGCGAGGCCGAGCTTGTCATCTTCTCAGCCATGGACTCTTTGTTTAAGAAAACCGGCCTCAAGCCTAAGGATATCGACATTCTCATAGTGAATTGCAGTCTCTTCTCTCCAACTCCTTCCTTGTCCGCCATGGTTATCAACAAGTACAAGCTCAGGAGCAACATCAAGAGCTTCAACCTCTCGGGGATGGGTTGCAGTGCGGGTCTCATCTCCATAGACCTAGCACGCGATCTTCTTCAGGTTCATCCCAATTCCAACGCCGTCGTTGTCAGCACTGAGATTATCACGCCTAACTACTACCAAGGCAACGAGAGAGCCATGCTTCTTCCGAACTGCTTGTTCAGGATGGGCGGCGCCGCCATCCTCTTGTCGAACCGGAGATCGGAACGGAGAAGAGCCAAGTACAGATTGGTCCACGTGGTTAGAACTCACAAGGGTGCCGATGACAAAGCCTACCGTTGTGTGTTCGAGGAAGAAGACAAAGAAGGAAAGGTTGGGATTTCGCTGTCCAAAGACCTCATGGCCATTGCAGGGGAAGCTTTGAAGTCGAACATCACAACCATGGGTCCGCTTGTTCTTCCGGCATCGGAGCAGCTTCTCTTCCTTCTGACACTGATTGGGAGGAAAATCTTCAACCCTAAGTGGAAGCCATACATCCCTGACTTCAAGCAAGCTTTCGAGCACTTCTGCATCCACGCGGGTGGACGCGCTGTGATCGACGAGTTGCAGAAGAATCTTCAACTGTCGACGGAGCACGTGGAAGCTTCCAGAATGACCCTTCACAGGTTCGGCAACACTTCGTCTTCTTCTCTGTGGTATGAACTGAACTACATTGAATCGAAAGGGAGGATGAAGAAAGGGGATAGGGTGTGGCAGATTGCTTTCGGGAGTGGGTTCAAATGCAACAGCGCCGTGTGGAAGTGTAACAAGACCATTAAGACCCCCATTGATGGACCTTGGACTGATTGCATTGATCGTTACCCTGTTCACATTCCTGAGATCGTTAAGCTCTAGAGACTCTTACACACGTACAGGCTTTCTTGCTTTCTTTCGATGAAGATCAAGATGATGATTAAATTAGTCATGTTGTAAGCCCTGTGATTTGTCTGTCATACTTGTTATCTTTCATATTTGTATTATTGTTACTGCTGTATTATTTTTCAATCAACTTACAAGACACTTTGCATGCAACTTCTTTGTGGATTCAAAATACAACTCCAATTTCCTAAGCTTGTAATTAGGACTTGATCATCAAGTGTCAGAAGTAATTCAAGTGTATGTATGTATGTAATTAATTTAGTCGTCAGATCGAATCAGTGTAACATTATTAAACCGGTGATAATAAATTAGTAATTGCCTGTTTGTGCACTAAAGTAATCATGACTTGCTTTAATTAGAAATACCTACCCGTAATAAAATATCTAATATATATTCAGATATGCAGTTGGCAAGTTATCCTTTTCTTATGATATGGTGGTTTTCAATTGCACTGTCGCCTTGGTGCTGTGTGTATGCATTAAATTGAAAGGTTCTTTTTTGTTTTACACTCTGGGTTTTGTCAATGTTGCCAATGGGGTTTTGTTGACATGGTCCATGCATCATTGGAGCTTTTTCATTGGGGCGTGGGGGATTATTTGAGCATGATCATCCAATTAATACTTTGGACCAGAGAAAGGTTAAAATTGGGGAAAATCACATGAACATTTATTTATGCTTTAACGTGAATTTCAGAATACAAGTGATGGGACTACAAAATTGACACATTCACATATATGTATATATATTTAGGATTAATATACACTAAGTAATAGAAAATGCCAAGATATGTGATCATCGGCAGCTAGCTAGCTACCCGGCCCCTCCAGGCCACCAATTATATATCTATGACATCCAAGTGTATACATCCTTAAATCATTGGAAATTTGGACCAACTTAAACGTCTATATTTTACTCTTACGTTTTGTCACTACTATAGACCTCTGTATTTTTTCAACAATCAAAAGGTGTTTTTTAGCATTTTAAGTGTATACAAGTAGATATATTTCTGCTGCTATTCAAATCCTTGAACCGACGAACAATGTTAGGAATTAGACAAGGAGACATGACATATATACTCCCACCTTCATCAGTATCTAATATTATTCTTAATAATGACTCGGGAAATTTGCATAATTAAAGATTTGTGTGTTGGCCAACTATAAAGCGGAGGTACTAATACTTAATTTTTTATACTATTTTAGTGTAAATCAAATTTAAAAATGAACAATGCTAGGGGCCAGCAATTTTTGTGATTGTTAGCCATCAACTAGCCATCAATGATGATTTGATGGTATGAGATTGGTGTGAGATTTCATCCAATGGCTCACCTTTCTCTGCTAGTTACATGCTGGCCAAAATTCAATAAAACTGCTGGCCCCTAGACTTATCCTTTAAAAATTTACCTATCCAAAAATTAAAAATATTAAAACAATTGTGACTGAATCCTTTAAACTAACAACGAAAATTTCTGATATAAATTATATGGAAAAGTATAAGGAGGCAATGAGAATACTAAATAATGTGAACAATAACGTAAAAAAGAAAATTAAAATTAAAATTAAAATTAAAATAATAAATCAGATTATTAATTAATTAGTTTTAATTTAAGATTTTGAAATTTAAAAAATAAGAATTTATAATTAAACCAAATCACAATTGGCACAGTTATTCTCAATATCATGCTAACCTTCCGTTCTCCATTTGTGATCGGTCTGCAAAGTCACCCCGGCTCCGCTGCACTTCCATGCTGTTCGGTCTGACACTGCCCAGCTAATACCGCCCAGCCTCCTGCCGACGATGCCCAGTCTCTCCGCGTTCCACTTGCGCGCCGTAGCAATGGGAGATCGCGCCGCAGTAGCCCCATGCGTCCTCGTTACCGTTGCCCACCCGCTGCCGGCTGTGTAGGCCCCACCGCAGGCCGCCACCTCCCATCGCGCAGTTCGAGATGCACGTTATCCCCGTCATCTGTCCTCTCCGTCGCGCTATTGTTGCTGCTATGCCGCACCTCATCGACACCGTCCTTCCTCCCACGGATTCGAGTCCTCCTCCTCTTCCATCTCTGGCCACTGTGCATTCGAGTTCGAAGCCTACGGAGCAGATTTGCAATCTCGCCTAGCCAAAAGTTGTCGTTGCGTGGCCGCTCCGTTGCCGGATCTCCTCCCCTGCCTCCATGTGTCACTGTCGATTCTCTCCACCCCGCAAATGCGCTGGATGTAGATGGTTATTTTAATTCTTAATTGGATGGTTATTTTGTTCGATTCAGTTTAAAATATATACAATTAACAAATGTTGGATGTTCATTTCACTAGGTAGCCGGATGATTATTTTAATAACTACGTGGATGGTTGTTTGATGACGATCCCGTGACGGTAATGGGGAGGGGCTACAGGGGTGGACGATGATGGTTGGTGAAGGAGTTTCTAATATCGGAGGGGTGAGATAATTGGTGACAGTGGGGTGACAGACGGTTTGGGGGGAAGAGGGTGTTTGGGTGAATTCCTTTGGTAAAGTAGGGTTGGGATGATTATTTTTTTGAAATAACTGTTTGGATTTTTTTACTTAGGTAATTTGGGGAGTTTTCTAACTTTTTTTTCTTCTTATATTGGGCCAAATTTAGAACCCATTGTTCATATTGTTTAGATTTTTCATTGTCTTTATAGCAAAATGAAAATTATATTCGTTTGAAAGTGGTGTGCAAAATCTTTTTTATTTTGATTAAAACAATAATATTATTGTTATTTGTTCCACTACACATTTCAATATTTTCATCAATTAAGTCCAACCAATTGACCTAAATATAACAAAATCACTCACACAACATGCGTATAAATAAGATTTTTTTATTTAAATTAAATAAATATAAAAATTACAAAAATAAATAAAGCGTGAGATATTTATAAAAATGCACCATGGGACATATCTCGGACGCTGAGGGAGTAATAAAAAATGAGTATATTTTGGTGTCTGAGACCCCGTGCTATGACCGGATGATGCCGAGTCACATTGTGGGTGTACCCGAGATATTTATAAGTATAGAAATCAAATACTGAGCACCCGAAATATGCGCATTACGTGAAGGGGGTCTCAGCACTCGAGATATGTACAACTCCCTAATTTTTTTCTCAGCATCCGAGATATAGTCAAGAATTTAATTAGGGTCTCAGCACCCGAGATATGTGTATTATAGTTTAGATGTCTTTACACCCAAGATATGTTGGAGAATAAGTCATTTATAGAGTCCATCCCAATAACTCCCCTCGTACAATTCACAAAATAATTTTTTCTTTCTCTTCTTTTTGTTTTGTTCTGATGGAGAATAATCAATTCTTCTTTGTTGTGGTTTATCCCAATGGGATAGTTAGACATAGTGATGAATGAGTAATTTTTGAGTCTGATAAGACTGTCATGTTATGCACTAACCGAGTTGATAGCTTGGATGCGCTAAAGACATTCATGCTGAACAATATGGGGAGAGTAGATACTAGATACGAAGGAGGTTGGGCGGGTTGCATATATATTTCTGCGGGCACTTCCGAATGGTGGATTTACCAATCAGTAATTTTGGATTGATGGGGATCAACATGTGAGGGTAATGTTCGACGTACATGCACGGTTAATGCCGCAACATGTGATGGAGTTGTATACTGCAGCCCGTGACGTGGTTGTTGGTGGATCCTGCCATCATGATAATCTCTACTTTGCTACCCTAGTCCTGCCAACCTACGCAAAATAAAGATAGTTGAACATAATTTAATTAATTATATTCCATAACATAATACGTGTTCAATGTCTACTACCTGGTAAGTTAAAAATTATTTACAATATATACATACCTAGAAACAAGTGGGGACTTGATGACGTCGTATTCTGCCGGACTAAAATATAGAAATCTATGGTAGATCCATGAGATAAGAAGCGACATACACCCTGCAATGTTAGTCGCATCACACCCTACCACGGTGCACAATGAGTGGTACGTATGACAGAGCAGTGCAGACTCCCATGACAACTGGCTGCAACGATTAAAATCCTCCAGCAGCGGCAACCATCTCAAAGGGACAAGTGTAGGAATGTGTGCACCCTGTCCTTGAGCCAGGTCATCCTCACCCTGAAAACCTGCTTCCCTCCCTCGGGTTGTGGTGGCGGCCTGTCGTCAAATAAATTCTCAATCACTCCCACGTGGGGTGTCCATGCCATCGCTGGAAGTCTTTGGTACAACTCCCAATTGGCTCTCGACCAGTGCGTAGACTAATGTGGTAGGCAACATCCTAGAGTGTAATGCTGGCCACACCCCATAGAAGGTGGAACGTATGGGTCTCGAGCCTCCACTGCTCGACAAATACAGAGATCAAGGAATTATCAAAAATGAAATCCTTCAACTCTACTACATGCCCAAATCCAACCTCCCTAATATAGGACAACAGGATGACCAGCGGTGGGAGACCCAGGGTCACACGGCGTGGCAATAGTATCCGTGGTCTCTGCAATTTCCAAAACATTTACTCGCGCATATTAATCTCGTCTAAACTATCCATTACTTGTTGCTAAACATTGCTAAAACTTATAAACCACCTAGATAAATATTTATATTAAATACAACAGATATCTATTTATTGGACTAACATGTTAAATGAGAGTTAATTATTTTATTTATTTAACTTAACTCACAATTAGTTATCTATTTTATTTACTTAACTTAAGTAATTACAATTAATTATACAAAGTATAAAACCATACTAGATATACCAACAAAATTAATATTGATCTTCTAACTTAGTCTACTCACTATACCTACCCCATTAACTAAGTTACGAAAGAGTAAATATCTAAACTTATTATTTCCTAAAAAATGTTAAACTACTAACCTCAAAGTCTAAAACTCCAGCTACGTGCCAATTAGCATTCAGTCTGTTGATGTCTCCTTTGCGGACATATTGTTGGGAGGCCATATTTTTTTAAGGAACCTAAACTCAAGCATTTAGAAGGTCACAAAAATGAAAAAAAGTGGTTATGCACAGTAATCTCAGATGCTGTGACATTATATACGCATGCGAGTTTATCTTGGATGCTGAGACCACAATCACGACGATTGTACATATCTCAGGTGCTGAGACCCCCTTCACGTAATGCTCATATCTTGGATGCTCAGTATCAGATTTCTATACTTATACATATCTTGGGTGTACCCAGGATGTGACTCGGTGTCATCCAATCATAATACAGGGTATTAGACCCTGAGATATGCTCATTTTTGGGTTACCCCCTCAGCATCCGAGATGTGTCCCATGATACATTTTTATAAATACCTCGCCCTTTATTTATTTTCGTAATTTTTATATTTATTTAATTTAAATAAAAAAATCCGAATAAATCACGCACTTTTTTCTTTGCATTCATTCTTTTTTTTTGTGTTTCTTTCTCGTCGTTGTTCTTTTGTTGCTACTATATATATTTTTTTATTTCTTCTTCTCCTCCTCCTCTTTTTGGTTATTGTAGTATTTTTTCTTTTTTTTTTGATTTAATTTTTTTCTCTTTTTCTTGTTTTTATATTTTAAGAGAATAGAATAAGAAAAATTATAAGTAGGTGAAATAAAAAGAAAAAGAAAAAGATGATGATAAAAATTTTGAATTCTGCAGTATTTATCTAAAAAAGTAGCACCAAAATTTTTTAACGGTAGCATATGAAGTTTTAGATTCTTATTAAGAAGATGAAATAAGAAGATGAAATAAGAAGATGGAGAATTTTGAATTGTACATAATTTATTAGAAATAGCATCGAAACTTTTAACCATGACACAAAAAAATTTTTAATTTTGACACCAAAATTTCTTAATCATGACACAAGTTCTTGTTAAGAGAGTGAAACAAGAAGAAAAAGAAGAAGAACATGATGATGATGAAGGAGAAGAACAAAAAGAAAAGTTTAAATTTTGTAGAATTTATTAAAAAATTAACACTGAAAATTTTTAAGTGTGGTATAAGAAGTTTTTAATTTTGATACCAAAATTTTTTAACCGCAATATAAAAAATTTTTTTAGCCAATTTTTTTTATTATTAAATTAATTGAGTAGTATTAAACTCATATATATGAGAGGTCTAACTATCCCTGTATCATTTGTAATAAATTATTGTATTTTTTTGTTCTAAAATATATTTGAATATATTTTGTTGGTTGAGCGAGTTAAGATTTTGAATCTCTGATTTTTTTTAAGATTTCTCATGTCATTTAACAAAAAATTTAATGTCATTTTTAACAGACTTCTTATGTCATTAATCGAAAATTTATGTGTCATTTTTGTTATTGTTAAACTAATTGTGTGATATGGAACGAAGAAAAAAAAATGATGATGATGATGATGGAGACGATGATAATAAAAGAGGAGGAGGAGAAGAATGAAGAAGGAGAAGAAGAAAAAAATAAAATGAGAGAAGAAGAAGAAGGAAGATGAGGAGACGATAATGAAAGAGGAAGAAGAACGAGAATAATAATTTAAACGCGTTATATAAATTTGACTTGGTTGTATTTGATTAAAAAAAAGTTATTTATCTAATATTTCTGTATTATTTTTTTTTTTTATTTACCAAGCTACTGATTTTTAAAAAATAATTCTTAAAAGAAAAAAAAAAACTTTGAAAAGTTAAGAGCCTCTAAGTCTTTGGGTTTTGATGTACAATAAGCTATCACTGTTTTTGATAGAAACACTATTTAAAGAAGCAAAAAAGAATGCATGACTTTAATTAGAGTTGGATGGACATTGAACAATACTATATCCCCTGTTTTACACCATGTCCCTCTGTTTTTGACAGAAGCTAAGGTAAATAACTATATATGATGAAGATAAAATAAACATGGGTAAGTTATGTGCCAAAAAAGAGTAGTAGTAGTAGGGGGATGGTGAAAGTGAGTACCAAACTTTTCAAGACTCATAAAAGATTATGGCAAACGCGGGCTACTAAGTCGGCTAACAAGAGAAACAATAGAAGAAAGCGAAAACGAACATGATCGAAATTAATACAACTTGTTAGTTCGTTCTAGATTGTGACTGAGAGGCCATGACCATGAGTAGTGTGAACTGCCAACTCTCACAATGAGGGGGAACGTAACGAATCAATATCAATATCTATACAAAGCAAACCCCTTTTGAAATCACGTAGATGTGTATTGTTTTTGCTTCATCTACATTAATGCCGCTTTAGTAGGTTACGCATTTTCCCTTTATTTTCCTTTTTCTGGAATATTATTATTATTATGTGACTAAGCAACGATAATCTACCTATTTATTTCAGAATGTGATTGATTGAACAGCAATACTATTCTATGCATCATCAATTATTTAACTAGCTAGCTCCATGATCAACACTTATTTGACTTACTAGTTGATTTTGATTTATGATTCATCAGAAAATAGGTGTATTTAACCCGAAACCATGCCCATCGCCTTCGGGTGCAGTTATTAGTTCAGGACATAAATGAGAATCATATTCTATTGGATTATGCCACGTGTACACCAAAGTCCGTTATTAGTATAAAATATATATTGGAATACAAATACATATTAAAAATAATTAAGCCACACATGTATTTATACACAAATATATTATTGATTGATTTTAGTGACTGATTTTAGTATATAAATAATATTTTTGAATATTATCCGAAATTTGTTTAGTTGATTCATCGTTAGGGGTAGATAAAAATTCTTTCAAATGTAAATAACTTTGTTTTACATAGCTTAAATTCTTATTTTATATTTGGTAAGTAAATCGGATTATTATGTATTTGTGTTTTTAATTTGAAAAATTAAAAGTGCTTTTGAAATTAAAATTCATATGAAGATACTTTTTAAAATTTGGTTGTATTTTCAAAATCCAAAAATCTAATGTAATCTTATATTTATGAATATTTATATTTGCTCATACTCTTTATTATATTTATGTACATCAAAATCATTTTAAATGTTAAAAACAATTATATATCAAACACAATTTCGTCATTTTTTTATGAATAACGGGGTTTAACTAACATTTAAAAAAAAAAGTCAATTTTATCATTCATGCTTATTAAAAGTTGCTTTTATTTTAATTTGTTAAACATAATTTTTACGAATTTTATAAAGTTATATTTTAAAATATTAATTTTAATAAGGCTTATGAAAATTCAAAGTTTTAATGTACAAGACTATATAATACCTAACTACATCTTATGTTGGTGTCATACTATTGAAAGAGAAATTGTTGTAAATTGCCTAGTATTTTGATCTCTCAATTATTGTTTGACCAATATATAATAGAACTTAGTAACTAATTAAGAAAATATTTATTATCTTTTTACTCTGCAAGAATTGAAATATGTTTGTATCATATAACTTTTATCTAGTAATTAATGCAAATAATTTTATTATTTAAAAGTGTTAATAACTTCTAGAAAAACAAAAGAAAAAAAATACCGAAAACACGTCATGTGATTTCCCTAGACAACTTTTGATTATGTCTGGATGTTATTGTTGATGGGTTTAAAGTGAACAAGAACAATGTTTTAATTAGTTAAATACAGAGAGGTATTTTTTAATTAGTTAATATTATTTAATTTTTGTATTGTTAAATTAACTTTTTAATCTTATTTTTATAGAAGAGTTTTGATTTAAAATTTAAAATAAATTAATTTTTTTTCTAAACAAAGAATACTTCAACACACTAAAATGGAGCGATACAGTAAAATAAGATACAAACAAACAAAGCAAAAGCAAAAAAACACAAGCTACTAATTTATTGTCATCTCTGCCATTATTATTAACAATCACATGAATAAGCACCAGATCATTCTTTATAGCTCAACAACGACTTCACTTTAATATCTTTAGTGCTAGCTACTTCATTTCTAAATATTCTTGCATTTCGTTTCATCTAAATATTCTAAATTACTATAAATAATCCAACCAACCACATCCTGCTCAACTTTTCTATCAGATTCTCCTATCCAACTCTCAAACAGTTATTTGACTGTATCTGAAACAGTCTAAGTTCTACCAAAGTATGTCAACCAAGCACATCACATCTGCCAAGTAAACTCATAGCAAAAAAAATAAGTGATGAATAAATTCTACATATTTTTTACACAGAACACAAATATTATCACTTTGATGAATGACACCTAATCTACTCAATCTTTCTTTGGTATTCACTCTTCCCACTAAAATAAACCATACAAAGAGCTCAATTCTTGGCGGAACCAAGTCTCTCCAAATTGAACTAATGAAACTGTAACTTGTGACTTTTTCTGAAGTAGTTTTTGTCTGCAACACCTGCACAAAAGAGTAGTTAGTAGAAAAAATACCTTTTTTTTAATCAAATTTTCACACCACTCTATCCTCTCTACTAGGTGATAATTTAACTGGTCTTAACCTTTTATGGATTTGGTTGACAAGTGCCAACTCCCATCGAAACAATTTTCTCCTCCAATGGAAATTTCATATCCACTCTAACCTATCCCAAAATCCACAATTCTCTATAACAGATCCTTACTGGTTTGAAATAGAGAAATGCCTCGAAAAGTTTTCTTTCAAGAGTCCACCTTGCAACCAATTATCTTCCAAAAAATGAGTTCTCCTCCCATCTCCTATTTTCATAGATAGCCCACTAATCATCTTGTCTTTCATGTGTTGCTCCTTGAAATTCAATTGATAGATATCTTTTCACAGACTACCTACCTCTTGAAGATAGTGACTGATTTGATAATATTATATTTGGATTTAAACCATTACAAGAACATACAATTTTCTTTTACAACGGACCTCCTTTAAAAAATGCTACCACCACTTAAACAGCAGTGTTGTATTTCTAATCATTGCATCCCCCACTCCCAAACTCCCTAATTTTTTGGCATATGCACAATTTCCCATTTAACGAGAGGCATACCATTATTTCTATCCTCTTTACTCCATAAAAAACTCATTTATAATGCAATCAGTTTCTCTGTCACCCCTTTTGGCATCTTATATAAGTTAAGATAGTAGACTGGCAAGCTATTAACCACAGACTTGATAAGAACTAACTTTTCAACTTTGTTTAAGTACCTTTGCTTTTCAAAGACTGAACTTCTCTTCCACCTTATCTATAATTGATTTTCATGTCTTTCCCAGTCGAGGATTTGCTTCTACGGAGATTTTCAAGTATCTAACGGGTAGAACCGCTTCTGTACATCCTAGTAACTCACACATACTCGTCACCCACTCCGACTCACAATTGACCGAAATTAAATTTGATTTGTCAAAGTTGATACTTAGGGCATACATGAGCTCAAAACATTATAGGAGCCTCTTATAATTCAAGATTGTCTCATTCTTTGGTGGGCAAAACAAAATAGTGTCATCCGCAAACTGTAGGTGTGACAGTTCTGTGTTATCCTCCTAACTAGCAGTGGAGATATACGTCCATTTCTAACTGCCTCTTCCACCATCCTATGCAATACATCAACTACAAGAACAAACAAAAATGGAGATAGAGAATCTCCTTATCTTAGACCTCTCTCGATTTTGAACGGTTTGGTTGGTGACCCGTTAATCAGCACTGACATAGAGTTCCATCTTTTATAACACGATATGCATAAAGCTCCACCTGATCCTATCACATGTCTTTTGAAAATCTAACTTATAATCGTCGCCTTCTTCTTGCTCATCCTTAGCCACTGAACTGTTTCACATGCAACGAGAGATTCGTCGTATATTTTCCGTCTCTTCGTAAAAGTATTATGTGTCTCTCCCACTAATCTTGGCATCACTGAACTCATTCTTCTAACCAATACCATCGATATCACCTTGTACACACATCCAACTATATTAATAGGCTTAAGGTTCTTGACCTCCTTGACACCCACAAACTTTGGAGCTAGCGTCACCCAAATAATATTCACGTCCGTTGGTAATTTGGGACTTTGAAAAAATTCTAATACAACGGCAGTGAATTTATAACCAATCTCATCCTAACACTTCTTAATAAAGTTCCTGTTATACCCGTCATTACCTGAAGTTTTAATTGACTCACAATCCCAAACAATCTCTTTAATTTTCTCAACAGAGGGCATTACTTCTAATGATGTAACCTCTTCTCCATCTATCTTTATCACTACTCCTTCTCGAACTCCAATTAATGAAGCATATTTTTGGCGATATAAATATTTATAAAACTCTCTAATCGCAACCTTTTATTCTAGACTGATTCCGTACCAACCTCCCATGCAGTAAAAAGCGCATCAATTCTATTGTTCCTCCTTCATTCTAGCCGATGCTACTTGATGAAAATATCTAGTATTCTCATCCATATCCCTTGCATACCGAGATCGAGACATCTGCTTCTAATGAATTTTCTTTCAAATATACTATTTCTCACAGCATCTCACCAAGGCCTTATGTCTAGCTTCCATCGTACCGTCATATGTGTCATCACTTATTATATCATCAATCTTTTTTATCTCATCCTCAAATCTCTTTATTATATTATTCATGTCACCGAAGTTGTCTTTATGCCATCTTTTTAAAGGTATCGTCAGCACCTTCAACTTGCTAGTGAATTGAACATCTCCTAAGTTTTTCCATTCCTCTTTCACCATACTCAGAAAACTCTCATGTGTGAATCATGCATCTAAACTTCTAAACAGTTTTGGGCCTCCCCTCACCCTTAGCTTATATCTTTCACAATCAACGGACAGTGATCCGATAGCACTCGAGATCCACCTCTCAGGCGAGTATCCGGAAATGTTTTAATCCAATCTACACTGACCAAGACTCTATCAATGTGAATATATTGTCGATCCTTTAACTATGTGAACTTACAATCATTAAGAGGAAAATCCATCAGCTACATATCCTGTACCCAAAATTTAAGCTCTTCCGCGTACACCGGTAGCTTACTCGTTCATTTCCTTTCTTTTACTTGCATTATTTTATTGAAGTCCCCTATGAAGTAAAAAAGCACCTGACACAACTCCACAATAAAACTCAACATCTCTCATATCACAAATTTATCTGTTTTTCTGTGTGCTCTATATACCAAACAAAACACACAATTAAAATTATTATTAATCATTATTCTTTCCATACACAGCCAACGTTCTTCTTTATAACAATTACTTACTTTAAAAACATATTATTTCATATTAATAGTAAACTTTCAGAAACACCTGCAGATTATTAATTAATTTCCTGATTTAACTCTATTTGGTTTGGTATAATCTACTAAAGATTATTAGGTTTTCTCAAAACTTTACAAAACTACTCATGAACAAGCTAAGGTTGACTAATCCAATCTCTAATTAAAACTGCGTGTGCAAGTTAATTTAATTATATATCTAATATCTTATTGATCGTTATTCTCTTTCGTTCGCGTCCAACATTTATGGATGCCAATTGCTACCCAAAAATTAGCTGCCACATCCTAATAATGCTTTCTAAAGGCATTATTCATCTGCTATACTATCTTGTTTCTTTTTTTTTTTAAGTTTCATTATTTTCTAAAGTATAGTTCCCAATCTGGTGATACACATTAATTTTTTAATTTCTTTGAATTCCAAGGAACAAATCGATATTTTTGGTTAAAATCTAGTATTAGGGAGTGGATCTGCCTGCTCTACTCTGCATATATATGATCATCAGATCCACCATCCCAAATAAATATGGGTAGGTAGGATCACTTCTAATGTTAATTTCATGACTTGTTTGATCAATAAAACTATGAGTTGTATGTAGCACGAGGTAATTAAATATATTCTTCCGCTTCTTTGTTTTCATGTTAATTTGTATGTATATCATAGTGTGCGTGGCCCAGTTTCATCACTCATTAGTAGCCTCCAAATTTTGTATTGCATCTCTTCATCATTATATTGAGAGACAAATTAGCTTCCATCATTACGGCTTTCCATCTTTATCAATTTAATTTCCTTAGAACTTGCAACCCTAGCTACTAAACTAGGCTCCTATGTATGTCCTCTTATTATTAGAAGTAAGTAGGTTGTGATCGTAATTATTAAGAAGAGTGAAGTAATCAACTTTGATAAGATATTGATCCAATGCAAGATGTACTTTCCTTCATGGAAATTTAAGCTTGATTTCACCAACTTATATGTCTCCATTATGAATGATCAACAATAATGTAGATAATATTAAAAGTATTATTATTTTACGTGGGATGGTAAAACAAGTTTGTGTTTAATTAATTTTTGGGTAGAAAATGACTCTTAGGTGAATCATTATATATGGATGCCTCAAAATCAAAGCTAGAATTTGAAAATATATCTGATTCATGAATAAGGAAAATGACCGCAACCAATCGTTTATCGTTTAGGTAGAGTATATGACAGTAATAATATGAAATGAAAGTGATAATAGACAATAAATTAAAGGTTTAATTTATAGTTTTATTAAATTTATAATTAGATTCTTATATTTTTTTAATTGAGTTTTTATATTATTTTTAATTTTATAATTAAATTTTTTTTACGTTAAAAATATTAAAAAATTAATAAAATAGTTCTTTTAAAAAATATGTAATAAAAAATCTAATTAGATTTTTTAATTATAAATGTCTTTTATTTATAAAAAAATATTCAGTTAAATTTAATATTTTTTATATTAAGAAAAACTAAATTATAAAATTAAAAGTATTATAAGAACTCAATTAAAAAAAATAAATTAACATATATTCATTAAAATGGAGTAATTAAATCTAAATTAATCATCAAAAATGCATAATACAAATAAATTAAATTAACATGTGTTCATCAAAATCAATCATTCAAATTAGTTTTTAATACACATTAAAAATATAAAATATATATTAAAAATAAATTATAATGTATATTTTTTTTTTAATTTTTGACGTTCACATAGTATTTTTTATTATTTTAATATACACTTTTCATATTGACATAAGATTCTGAGTGTCCTTTTATGACTGTTTATCTTACTATTCTGAAAAAGAAACAGAAGATCATTCCAGCATTAATAGGAGCGAGTTATACCTCTACCAGTGTCACCAACTCCACAACAAGTATTATGAGGTCATAACTCATAAGTCATAACTCATAAGGGAACATGGTTAAAGCCAATGTTTGACTGTACATAATAAATTAATAATAATAAGTAGCTGCGTAATGTACCGACTACCGACCCAACGTGCTGGGAGCTGTAGGGTTTGCTATATGCAGGAATTAATGGAAATATAAAAATAACTTATCAAATCATGATTCACAATGGTTGTTTACAACTCGAAAGGAAATGACACATACTCTCTCTCTGATCATTCATGTGATTTTAATATGCATGTGGGTATAGCAGCAGATCATTTAATTTTATGGCGAATTTCTGGGTGCAACGCCAGTTGGCTTTTCTTGTGTTGGATTTGGTTGTTGAATTTTGAAATTAAATTCAATTCAATATGGTTTACTTCAATTAGGGTTTAATACTATTTATATATATTTAGATTACATACACTCTTTTTTAAAAATTTTATTTTGTCAGCATTGTAATGTAAGAGCATATATAGTGGTGTGGACAACATTATCGTATGTCTACAGAGCAATCAATCATGCATATATACACAATGCAACTTTTCTCTCAGGCATTGGCTGTGGCTACTAAACCCTTTAATAACAAGCATGGCAGACCGTGTCCTCAAGTCATTTTCAGCCAATCAAAATTATATATATTATTCTTAAAGAGAGCCCAGTAAGGTGCTCCATCATTAATATGATGATCATTCTTGCCTTACCTTGTTGTATGCTACATTGTTAATTAAATTGATAAATACAATATTGGTGAATATATAGTGCAGCTAAGATGACGTGTAATAATGTTAATGAACGAGTACATTTAGTTATATTCTTCTGGAAGCTGCGAATTGAATTTGTATATATATATTTTCGGAACGGACTACCAGAAAAAGAAATTAAAGGTTCATCAGCATTCAGCTACTAAGGTTGTTGAACTTGAAAAGACCTAACCCGCTTGAAGAAAATCTCATGCCCTAAGCTGTTTAAGCTGTGATGTTGATGGTTTGATGAATCAGAAGGGATTAAGAGAGGGAGAGAGATAGGTTCTTCTCATTATTGGAGAGAATGAAAAATCCCCCTTAGAAAATATTTGTTGAGTTATTACACCTTATATACTATGTACTTTTTTTTTATGTACTCTCACTAAAAAATAATTACAATGGTAAACCTATTATTGATAAAGAAATAATCTAGGTAACACCCTCCCGCAAGCTAGAATTGTGTAAGTCTAACAATCCTAGCTTGGAAACATTGGCAAGAAAAGGACCTGGTGGCAGAGCTTTGGTAAGAAAATCAGCAAGTTGATCCTTGGAACGAACTGGCATAAGATGAATGAGACCAGACAAATGCTTTTCACGAACAATGTGGCAGTCCACTTCAATGTGTTTAGTTCTTTCATGAAAAATGGGATTATTGGCAATGTGAATGGCTGACTGGTTGTCACAGAATAGAGTGATAGACTTTTGAAGCGGCAAGCCAATGAAATCCATTAAGAAAGATAACCAACTAGCTTCACAAGTGGCAACAGCAAGAGACCTATATTCAGCTTCTGCAGAGGACTTGGCAACTGTGGTTTGCTTTTTACTCTTCCAGCTAATGAGTGAGTTCCCAAGCATGAAGCAATAACCGAAAACGGAACGACGAGTATCAGTACAGGTAGCCCAGTCAGTATCGGCAAATCCGGTGAGATGCAGATTAGAAGTAGAGGAGAAGAAGAGACCAGTTGCAGGTCGGCCTTTTAAATATCGGAGTACACGAAAAGCAGCCTGTAGGTGAGAAGTTGTTGCACAGTCCAAAAATTGGCTCAAACGTCCCACAGCATAAGAGATATCGGGTCTAGTATTTGTGAGGTAAAGGAGTCGGCCGATGAGCTGTCTGTAAACAGTGTTGTCTGTTAAAATGGTACCTGATTCCTTTGAAAGTTTCTGACTATAATCAAATGGAGTAGAGAGAGGCTTGCAATCTAGATAACCAAAATCTCTGAGAAGGTCCATGGTGTACTTCCGCTGATAAATGTGAATTCCAGAGTTAGAGCGTGCTACTTCCATTCCCAAGAAGTATTTGAGATCACCAAGATCCTTTATTTTGAATTTGTCATCGAAATCTTGCTTGATGGAATTGATTTCACCAATGTCATTTCCGGTTAAAACCAAGTCATCAACATATACTAGAATGGCAGTGAAGCTTTGAGATTGTTTCTTAATGAAGAGTGAATGATCATCAAAAAACTGCTTATAACCAGCATCCACAAGAGTCTGAGTGAGTTTAATGTTCCATTGCCTGCTTGCTTGCTTAAGCCCATATAAAGATTTTTGCAATTTACAAACCAAACTTGGTTGTGACACAGCCAAACCGGGTGGTATTTTCATATAAACTTCTTTGTCCAAATCTCCATGAAGGAAGGCAGTGTTGACATCCAGCTGTTTCAAATGCCATTTCTTTGCCGCTGCTAATGCTAACATTACTCGTAGGGTAGTCATTTTGACAACTGGACTAAAAGTATCACCATAATCTACTCCTTGCACTTGAGTGAATCCTTTTGCAACTAGCCTCGCTTTGTGCCTTTCTATGGTGCCATCGGGATTGAATTTTACCCGAAAAACCCATTTGCAACCCACAGCCTTCTTGCCTTTTGGGAGTTGAGTGAGACACCAAGTTCTGTTCTGATCTAGAGCTGTCAATTCATCTTGTATTGTCTTTCTCCAACATTCATGTGCAGCCGCTTCCTCATAAGTGCTAGGTTCTTGATTTGAGGTGATGGCTAGAGAAAGTGACTTATATTTCGGGGTTAGTTTATCATATGACAAGTGTTGTGAGATAGGATATAAAGAGTTAGAGTTGGAAACATTGCTAGAGTGAGCTGTGTGGGTTGTCAAACAATGATAGTCCTTCAAATAAGCAGGCGGTTTCTTGACTCTTTCAGACTTTCTAGTAATTCAGTCATGTGTGATGTCAGAGTGTTGTGATGCAGGTGCATTATCAGTGTGTGGTGTGGTAATGGGTGCAATGGTGTGTGAGGAAATTGGTGAGTGCATTGAGCTTGAGAAATGTTCATTTGAATCTATGAGTGTGGTATGTGTGGATGGTGTATCATATTGAAAAAGATCAATGCATTGTGGAGTACGAATGGGCACTTCAGAAATGTCAGTGCTAGTGGAATGTAAAAATGGAAAATGAGTTTCATAAAAAATTACATTTCTGGATATGAAAATTTCCTTTGATTTTAAATCAATAAGTCGAAAACCCTTTGTTCCTAATTTAAAACCAAGAAAAGCTGTTTTTCTGGCTCTTGGGTCTAATTTTGTTCTTGAATTTGTTAATGTGGAGGCATATGCAAGAGAACCAAATACTCTTAAATATGAAAGGTCAGGTAAGTTGCCATACAAAAGCTTATAAGGACTAGCATTATTCAGGTTAGTGTTGGGCAGCCTATTAATTAGGTGAATGGCGTGAGCAACTGCGTATTGCCAAAAACAATGTGGAATTCCTGATTGAAATAGCAGTGCTCTAGCAACACCTAAAATATGCTGGTGTTTTCTCTCTACAATCCCGTTTTGCTCTGGTGTTTCTACACAAGAAGTTTGGTGTAAAATTTCAGTTGATGCAAAAAAGGATTTTAGAGTGAATTCTGGCCCATTGTCGGTCCTTATACACTTAACTTGTTTTTCAAAATGTACTCTGACAAAATTCACAAAATTAATAACCAATTGTGATGCTTCAGATTTGGTTTTCATAAAAAAAATCCAAGTGAATTTGCTCTTACGATCCACCACAGTCAAAAAATACCTATGTCCTTCATTGGAAGGGACAGAAATAGGACCCCAGATATCCATATGAACTAAATCAAAACAATCTTTTATTTTAGTTGTACTAAGATTAAAAGATAATTTCTTTTGTTTTGCAAAATGATATGAATCACAAGGAAAATTTGAAGCAATACTATCTATAAAAGGATAATACTTCTTCAGAAAAATCAATTTATGCATGGGTATGTGTCCTAATCTAAGATGCCAAATGTTGTTGTGCTCACTGTGTGAAAGTGTGGTGGGATGAGTAGTAGTCGTAGTTGCCGCCAATGAAGCTTGCTTTGTTGGAAGAGGGGGGAAATGAGAGAATTCTGGTTCTCTACTCATTGTATATAACCCTTCTATACACTCAGCAATGCCAATCATTTTTGATGTGGATCTATCTTGTATCTCACAACACTTATCATTGATTAACAATTGACAATGTAAGTTTGAGGTTAACTTTGACACAGATATCAATTTAAAATCAAAAGAAGGAATGTATAAAACATTTTTGAGAAAAAAAATTTTAGAGAATGTGATTGTGCCAATGATGGTGCTAACCGTTTTGGTTCCATTTGGCAATATCACATTGATTGGATCAATATTTTGAAAACTTGCAAAATCTTTTAAGTCAAAATTCACATGATCTGTTGCACCGGAATCAATGATCCATAGTGCAGATTTTGGAGTGATAATGCTCATAATTCTCGCATTAAAATGTAATGCAATGGTTTTACCTGGAGTGGAAGTCTGAATGGAATTAGTCAAAATTTGATTTGCATTATGAGGTTGTTGCTGCACACTTTTGTCTTTGATCAACTCTAACAAGGCAAATCTTTGCTCTGGAGTGAATCCAGATCTTGATATTCCAATGTTCTCTTGGAGACAATTGAGCTAGAATTGTTTGTCACTGAGTATATCATCATGCCCCTCAGTGATCACGTGATTGATGGTGGTGTTATGTTGCTGCCATTGGTAGAAGTGGGAGGAGTACCCATGCTTCTTATAGCATAAATCTTCTGTGTGGCCTTGCTTGTTGCAATAAGAGCAAGCCAATGTAGCTCCACGACCTCTGCAATGGGAGGATCTGTTTGCCATGTTTGCCATTTTGAGAAATCAATGAATCACAGAGTAATAGGGATTCAGATCTTCTTCCTTCCAACTCGTTGATCGGAACAGCTATGTTCACCAAGAAAGAATCTTGCGAAATAGCCTCTCATCAAACTCTATTGGATGAGTTTGAAGGAAGAGGTAAGAATGGGGGAAAGAAAATGTCGAAAGAAAAATTAGGGATAGAAAGAGAATGGCAAAATTGGATTGATCTCAATTCACAACTTTTTTTTTGATTCACAGCTTGGTTGCTCTCCACGCTCACCGCACCATGAAGAAAATCTCATGCCCTAAGCTGTTCAAGCTGTGATGTTGATGGTTTGATGAATCAGAAGGGATTAAGAGAGGGAGAGAGATAGGTTCTTCTCATTATTGGAGAGAATGAAAAATCCCCCTTAGAAAATATTTGTTGAGTTATTACACCTTATATACTATGTACTTTTTTTTATGTACTTTCACTAAAAAATAATTACAATGGTAAACCTATTATTGATAAAGAAATAATCTAGATAACACCGCTTAATAGTTACGTCAAAATGCATTATTGTTGCAACTTTGGTCAAAATGATAAGTCGGGGAAAAAAAACGAGTGAGAATTATGCTTGACCACCTACTCGTATGTCGTATGCTTGCAAGTTCAATTAATTTACATCTAGGCCATGCTACTCTCGTATTGTAATTGTTATAAGAGTCCTACCTGGCCTAGTTTAAGAGAAAGTATAGGAGCCAATGAAATATTTGTACAATGCGTATGATAGGAGTTTAGGGATGTTCGATTAAATAGGATATCAGATGTTTATTATTTCTAGTACTCGGATAGTTATTTTGGATAATATTGGTGGATTATGTTTGAGAAATTAGTAGTATTTTATTCTTGGATGTTCATTTTTCAACTCATATTGAGTCAAATAAATAGCCTATTATTTACATTGTACAAATATTCCATTGACTTCTTAGCAAGATTCATAGTTTAAAATTAAAGTTGAACAAATTTTTGTAGTGTCTTGACTCTTAAACAACACTTTCATATTAATTCATTTTTAAGGTTTGAGTTAAACTACTCAAACAATAACAATAATAATAATAAAAGTAAGAAGAAAAGACTTATAATATTTTTATTCAAAATTACCATAATCTTAATACTTAAATTATTGAATTATTTAAAACTTGTTTAATATATTTTTAAATGCCTGAATATAATATATGTAGTCATGTGCAATTCTCTTAGGTTATATTTGTTTAAAAGAAAAATAAAAAGAAAGAAAAGAAAAAAAAGAAAATAAAAAAATTATTATTTTTTATTATTTGGTTGAGTAGAGAAATGAGAGAGAAAGGAAAAGAGATGAAAAAAATTGGTAGTTTTCTCGAACATTGGAAAGAAAATGGAGAGAAAACTAATTTTCTCTCTCTACTTCTAGTATTCTCTCTTTGTTTTTTTAATATATTTTATAATATAAGGGTAAAAATATCTTTTTATAACTTTTTTTTCCTTCTTATTTTCCTTCTATCCAAACACATCTTAGGAAAATAAAAATCCACTCAATTTCTTTCCGTTCCTTTCTATTTCCTTTCTCTCTATTTCTTTTTTTCCAACCAAACATAGCCTTAGAGTTTTACTAACGAGCATCTTAATGTTTGTAGTGCATTTAAGCTGTGCTTGTTTAGAGATACTATAATCGGGATTGAAATATTGAGATTTAATATTATATTTCATAAATTTTAATTCATGACACAAAATTAACTTTCAAAAAAATAAAAACACAGGAATATAGAGAATTAAAATTTTTTGGGACAAAAAAACTAAAATTTTAATAACATTTCTTTTCTTATAAATGCCTTTAATAAAATCCAGAGCTGTAAAGAGGTTGTAGACTTGCAAATTGACGATGGGTGCAAGAGAAAAGAAGCAAAAAGAAAGAAAGAAAGAGCATATAAAAATGTGAGATTTTTTATTGAAAAAATAAGGAGAATCACAAAAATATTAACTACTTCTTAACTGAAGATATATACAAATTAAATGCTAGCTAAAAGCTAACTCTAGTTAATTGATAATTATGGTCAGTTAACAGTTCCAACTAAATTTGGTATAAATATCTAGGCTAATACTATATTAACTGATATTATATCAGCTAACATTCCCCCTCAAATTAGTAGTGTGAATATTTAACAAACCTAGTTTGGAGAAACATGAATTAAAAGGTCCTAGTGCCAGAATCTTAGTGAGAAGGTCGATTGTTTGGTTGGTTGAAGTTACTGGCAATAGCTTAAGAACACCCTCATGAGCTTTATCTTGAACGATATGACAATCCGCTTCAATATGCTTTGTGCGCTTATATAGGACAGGATTGACAGGCATATGTAGAGCAGATTGGCTATCACTGTAAAAAATAAAAGGGTCTTTGAAAGAGACTCCAAGCACCTCCAGCAGTCGAAGGAGCCACAGCTCTTCACAGGTGGCGTTCATCAAAGCACGGTACTCAACCTCAGAGAACGACTGAGATACTGTCTGTTGCTTGCTGCTCTTCCAAGATACCAAAGTAGTGCCAAGAAAAAAAATAATATCCCAAAGCAGACCGCCTAGTGTCGAGACATGTCGACTGGTGCGGAATTTTACAAACCACGCTAACTAACTGGCAAGTGCATCGGGTCGTACCAAGTAATACCTTACGTGAGTAAGGGTCGATCCCACGAGAATTGATGGACTAAGCAACAATTATTGAGTGATTGGCTTAGTTAGACAAACAGAAAATGGTTTTGAGATGTTTAAAAGGTTTAAGTTGAAAATAAGACAAGCACATAGTAAATAAGTTGTGAATAAAATATTAGAGAAAACAGTTAAGGTTTCAGAGTTATCTATTTTTCTGAATTAACTTTTCTTACTAACTATTTTAATTATGTAGAATTTAATTTATGGCAAACTATTTATGACTAGACCCTAATTCCTTAGACCTTCCTAGTCTCCTCTAAAATTCATCAACTGCCAATTCCTTGGTCAATTAATTCCAATTAGAGGGTGAAGTTCAAATTCCAGTTTATATGCCACAAAAATTCTAATTACCCAAAAATAAGGAGATTATATGTCACGTATCCTGTTAAATCCAAATAATTAAAATTTAGGAGAATATGTTTTCAAGCTGTTGTTCAAGTAAAGAGCTTTTAAAAGTTTTACAAGAACTTAATTAGAAAGAGGGTCATACTTCCGTTCCACCCAAATTCAGAAAATAAAGAGCGAAAACAATTAATCCATACAAATAGAAAAGCAATAAAATTAATCCATACAAATAGACAGAGCTCCTAACCTTAACAATGGAGGATTAGTTGCTCATGGAATGTGAGATGTAAATTTGTATAGAATTTCCTAATGGAATCCCCCTAATGTAATCTACCTAATAGAAGAGAAGTCTCCCCTTTTTATAACTAATCATAATTAATTTAAAATTTAATATTTAAAATTAATATCTTTTCCTAAAAATCAGATTTGAATTTAAATTCGAATTAATTAACAAGTCTTCCGCTGATGGGTGGAGACCACTTGATTTGTCCATTCTGCAGCTTCTAATCTGTGTTTTCTGGGTTGGAAATTGGTTCAAAAAGGCGGCCCAAAATCCACGTCAGCGATTTCTGTAAATTCTGCAGATCGCGCACGTCACGCGTACGCGTCAGTCACGCGTACGCATCGCTGGTCTTCTTCGCAAGTCACGCAGACGCGTCGGTCACGCGAACGCATCGCTGAGCAAATCTTCAAATCACGCGTACGCTTAGCATGTGAATTTGTATGAGAATGAGAGTTCGATTTAGCCCATGTCTCTTCTTATAGTGGGGTTTACAATTGCAATACTGAATAGTTTTGTCATCTCACTCTCCTTTGAATCAGAAGGATGTCATTGTCATTCGGAATTAGAATCCGGATAATATTATGAATTCTCTGATCTTTACATTTCAGTTTAATCCTTGAACACAGCAAAATTGACTTTAATTTATTTATTTATTTATTTATTTATTTTCTTTGGTGCTTTGCACCTTGAGCCTAGCCGTGACTTTAAATATTTTGTCTCAAGGATTACTTGACACAGAAACACCACAAGCACTTAACTGGGGGACTCTCTGAGTCCTGATTTTTCTTTCAGTTACTCCTAGACAGTGGTGCCCAAAGCCTTTGGCATACTCTGTTAAACGCACTTGGTCTCGACCCTAAGTGTTCTGTCTCAAGGATTACTTGACACAATTACACCACAAGCATATAACTAGGGAAACAACTCTTTGAACTTTTAATCATGTCTGACCTCCCTAGTCATTGATGCTCAGAGCCTTGGACCTTGCTTTTATTATTTATTTATTTTATTTTATTTTATTTTATTTTTGCTGTTTCTTTTGCTTCAAGGATTAAATCTTTGTTTATTTCAGAGAAGTCATAATAATTCTCTAAATTTCTGTTCCTTATACATCAACATCCCTTGATTTAAATTCAAATATGCACTGTTCATATCATGCATTCAGAAATCACAGAAAATACCACCACATTTAAGTAAATAAGACTACTCTTACACTTAACTCAATTTCTCATGCAATATATCACTTTTAAATTTTTTTTTGATTTCAAGCACAGTGGACAATACATGAGACATCTTTCAGAATTAAAGCACTTAAGGGAAAACTAAACTAGACCTAGGATTCTCACTAATAAAGGATCATGCAACAAACAACGCAAAATAGCAGAAAAATCGACAAGTGCACCGGGTCGTACCAAGTAATACCTTACGTGAGTAAGGGTCGATCCCACGAGAATTGATGGACTAAGCAACAATGATTGAGTGATTGGCTTAGTTAGGCAAAACAAAAAATGATTTTGAGATGTTTAAAAGGTTTAAGTTGAAAATAAGACAGGCACACAATAAATAAGTTGGGAATAAAATATTAGAGAAAACAGTTAAGGTTTCAGAGTTATCTATTTTGCTGGATTAACTTTTCTTACTAACTATTTTAATTATGTAGAATTTAATTTATGGCAAACTATTTATGACTAGACCCTAATTCCTTAGACCTTCCTAGTCTCCTCTAAAATTCATCAACTGCCAATTTCTTGGTCAATTAATTCCAATTAGAGGGTGAAGTTCAAATTCCAGTTTATATGCCACAAAAATTTTAATTACCCAAAAATAAGAGGATTATATGTCACGTATCCTGTTAAATCCAAATAATTAAAATTTAGGAGAATATGTTTTCAAGCTGTTGTTCAAGTAAAGAGCTTTTCCAAGTTTTACAAGAACTCAATTAGAAAGAGGGTTATACTTCCGTTTCACCCAAATTCATAGAATAAAGAGCGAAAACAATTCTTAAATTATAAGTCCATGCATAAATTAAAATAGAAAAAGCAATAAAATCAATCCATACAAATAGATAGAGCTCCTAACCAAGACAATGGAGGATTAGTTGCTCATAGAATGTGAGATGTAAATTTGTATAGAATTTCCTAAAAGAATCCCCCTAATGTAATCTACCTAATAGAAGAGAAGTCTCTCCTTTTTATAACTAATCCTAATTAATTTAAAATCAAATATTTAAAATTAATATCTTTTCCTAAAAATTATATTTGAATTTAAATTTGAATTAATTAACAAGTCTTCCGCTGATGGGTGGGGACCACTTTATTTGTCCATTCTGCAACTTCTAATTTGTATTTTCTGGACTGGAAACTGGTTCAAAAAGGCGGCCCAAAAATCCACATCAGCGATTTCTATAAATTCTGCACATCGCGCACGTCACGCGTACACGTCAGTCACGCGTACGCGTCGCTGGTCTTCTTCGCAAGTCACGCGGACGCGTCGGTCACGCGAACACGTCGCTGAGCAAATCTTCAAATCACGCGTACGCGTCAGTCACGCGTACACGTCGCCATGTATACTTCCAGATCACGCGCACACGTCCGACACGTCGCTCCTCGCAACCATCTCCTTTGATTCTTGTGCTGCAGAAAACTCAATCAAATCCAGCCGAATGCTACTAAAATAAATAAAATTGCACAAAACTCAAAATAGCATCCATAGTGGCTAAAATATATTTAATTCTTAAATTAAACTCAACAAATTAGATGCAAATTAACTAGGAAAAGATAGGAAAGATGCTCACGCATCACAACACCAAACTTAAATTGTTGCTTGTCCTCAAGCAACCAAAACTAATATAAGCTTAGGATGTGAATTTGCATGAGAATGAGAGTTTGTTTAAGCCCATGTCTCTTCTTATAGTGGGGTTTACAATTGAAATTCTGAATAGTTTTGGCATCTCACTCTCCTTTGAATCACAAGGATGTCATTGTCATTCGGAATTAGAATCCGGATAATATTATGAATTCTCTGATCTTTACATTTCAGTTTAATCCTTGAACACAGAAAAATTGACTTTAATTTATTTATTTATTTATTTTCTTTGGTGCTTTGCACCTTAAGCCTAACCGTGACTTTAAATGTTTTGTCTCAAGGATTACTTGACACAGAAACACCACAAGCACTTAACTGGGGGACTATTTGAGTCCTGATTTTTCTTTCAGTTACTCCCAGACAGTGGTGCCCAAAGCCTTTGGTATACTCTGTTAAACGCACTTGGTCTCGACTCTAAGTGTTCTGTCTCAAGGATTAGTTGACACAATCACACCACAAGCATATAACTAGAGAAACAACTCTTTGAAATTTTAATCATGTCTGACCTCCCTAGTCATTGATGCTCAGAGCCTTAGACCTTGCTTTTATTATTTATTTACTTATTTATTTTTTATTTTTTTTTGCTGTTTCTTTTGCTTCAAAGATTAAAATTTTCTTTATTTTAGAGAAGTCATAATAATTCTCTAAATTCATGTTCCTTATACATCAACATCCCTTGATTCAAATTCAAATATGCACTGTTCATATCATGCATTCAGAAATCACATAAAATATCACCATATTTAAGTAAATAAGACTACTCTTACACTTAACTCATTCCCATGCAATATATCACTTTTAAATTTTTTTTATTTCAAGCTCAGTGGGCAATACATGAGACATCTTTCAGAATTAAAGCACTTAAGGGAAAACTAAACTAGACCTAGGATTCTCACTAATAAAGAATCATGCAACAAACAACACAAAATTGTAGAAAAACCAGAACATAACATAGAAAAAGAGGGGAGGAATAAAAAATATGAAAGAAACTCAACCACCTTAGTTATCCTAGCGGTCGCTTTATTCTTCAGGTTGTGCTCCTCTGTGAAGATGGTTCGCCTCCCTTTTGGTGCTATAGGAATAAATAGAAAAGCTTTAAGCGAAGCGTCAACACTAAACTTAAATGTTTGCTTGTCCTCAAGCAAAGAAAATCTGAAAACAAAAACAAATAATGAGATGAAAGAAGAATAAAAGGATAAAGGAACAAGAGAGAATTAGGATTGAGAGGGAGAGAAAGAAAATTAAATCTGGGCGGCGAACTAGTATAACTGTGCGGCGCAGGCAACGCGTACGCGAGGGTCGCAAAATTTTTTTAAGGACGCGTAAGTGTCAAACAGGCATACGCGTGCCCTGGGTTTTGTGCGATTCGCGCGAAACCAGCCGTGCACACGCACAACTCTCTGTTCGCGTGGCTAGGGAACCAATATTGGCATACGACGCGTACGCGTCATGTGTGCGCACGTGTGGATGGCCGTTTGGTCAAATGATGCGCACGCGTCAGGGACGCGTTCGTGTGGTCAATTTTGTACGTCTAGCACACTTCCAGCCCCAAACCAGCACAAGTCTCTGCCCAAACACATATTTACGCCGTTTTTCCAGGTCACACGTTCGCGTCAGTGACGCGCACGCGTGGAGTGCCAAAATCACCAATGACGCGCACGCGTGGGGTACGCGTACGCGTGGACTTGTTTGTGCAAAAGGCATTATTCTGGCGCCACTCCCGCGCAACTCTTTGTTCATATTTATTTTTCACGCACATGCATATGACGCGTACGCATCAGCGACGCTTGCGCGTCATGTGCTCTTCTTCTCTTTTTTTTTTCCGGTTCATGTTCTAAAATAGCTGCGTAATCAGAAAATTAGTAAGAACTCAATAAAAATCAAATAAGTAAGAAAACTACTACTACAAAAAACAACTAAGAATGAAAAGAAACGATCATACCACGGTGGGTTGTCTCCCACCAAGCACTTTTAGTTAAAGTCCTTAAGTTGGACATGTGGTGAGCTCCTTGTCATGGTGACTTGTGCTTGTACTGATCCAGGAATCTCCACCAATGTTTGTAATTCCAATGGCTACCAGGATCCCAAACTAGGCACCTAATACCTTTGAGCAAGTTGAAGTAAGTGACAAGGCCCCAAGAGTGTTGATTGTGGGAATGAATCCTAGGGTCCCAAACCTTGCTTTTATACCCGTCTTCTTGTGTATCACCATTGTTCTCACCGGATGGCAAGCAATCTGAATTCTCACAGAGACATCCAAACAACCTTCTAGACCCATTCAAATTTGCTCTACACCAATCCTTGCACTTCAATTTGGAGCATGCAACCATATTGAACCTTGCTTGACATCTCTTGTCATTAACCATCTTTCTCTTACTCTTAATGCCACAAAGAGCTCTAAGTTGATCATCCGCCTCTAGTAGCCCATATTCAAGTGGGAAAGCAAGGTTAAGGATAGAAATTTTACCCACTTAAATGTTGTATTGGATGGTGATGGCTTTGGAAGAGGTCTTGCAAGCTCCACTCCCTTGTGCTCTTCTTTGAATTCTTCTACCTCTTTGCAAGCTTCCTCAATTTCAACCTCTTCCTCTTGGTAGCTTTCTTCTAATTCAATCTCTTCTTCATTGCTTACCAAGGGCATGGGAGGTTGTGCATCTTCCTCTTCTTCCATATGTGAGGGTGAAAAGTTCTCTAATTCACTGGAGTATAAACTCCTTTGATTGGTTTCCTCACTTTCTTTCATAGGATCTTGCATTGTATCTCTTAGGAAGGAATTTGCTTGTTCCCCTTCCTGGTTCTTGATCATCGTCTGCACATAATTCTCTACATTTTTTATACTCGTCTTTATATCATGTAGGAATTCTTTCATGAGGAGCTTAAGATCTGATGGTATTTGAGATGAATAAGGAGATTGTGGCTCTTGATATGGGTAGAAAGATGACGGTTCTTGATATAAAAATTGAGATGGTGGTTCTTGATATGAATATGGAGGTGGTGGCTCTTGATATGAATGTGGAGGTGGTGGCTCTTGATAGTTGGAACATGGAGCATTGAAGTTTCTTTGGTTTTGACTTTGCCAACCAAAATTTAGATAGTTCATCCATCCACTATAATATGAATCACTACTCGGGTGTGAGTAGTAACCCATGTGATCTCTCTCCATTATTTTTCCTTAGCACAAAACACCAAAAAAGATTAAACGCACCATGTGATAAACAGGAAAGCAAAGAAGAAAGAATAGAATTCTAAGGATTAAAATAAAACTAACTAGGAAACACTAAACTTAATTTCAGAAAATAAGAAAAATATTGGTGCTATTAAAAAAAATTTCGAATTTTTTTCTTTTTTTTTTCAAAAATTATTTTTTTATTTTTTTATTTTTTTAAATAATAAAAGAAAAAGAGAAAAAAATTAAAGAAAACGAAACAGGAGAGGGGGTTTGCTAACGCGAAACAAGGAAAAAAATTTTTCTTTTTTTTCGAAAAATAATAAAACAATTTTTTTATATAAAATTAAAATTAAAACGCCTAATCTAAACAATCAAACAACTAATAGTTGTTAATCACAATCAATTTCCGGCAACGGCGCCAAAAACTTGGTGCAAAATTTTACAAACCACACTAACTAACCGGCAAGTGCACCGGGTCGTACCAAGTAATATCTTACGTGAGTAAAGGTCGATCCCACGAGGATTGATGGACTAAGCAACAATGATTGAGTGATTGGCTTAGTTAGGCAAACAGAAAATGGTTTTGAGATGTTTAAAAGGTTTATGTTGAAAATAAGACAGGCACACAGTAAATAAGTTGGGAATAAAATATTAGATAAAATAGTTAAGGTTTTAGAGTTATCTATTTTTCTGGATTAACTTTTCTTACTAACTATTTTAATTATGTATAATTTAATTTATGGCAAACTATTTATGACTAGACCTTAATTCCTTAGACCTTCCTAGTCTTCTCTAAAATTCATCAACTGCCAATTCCTTGGTCAATTAATTCCAATTAGAGGGTGAAGTTCAAATTCCAGTTTATATGCCACAAAAATTCTAATTACCCAAAAATAAGAGGATTATATGTCACGTATCCTGTTAAATCCAAATAATTAAATTTAGGAGAATATGTTTTCAAGCTGTTGTTCAAGTAAAGAGCTTTTCCAAGTTTTACAAGAACTCAATTAGAAAGAGGGTCATACTTCCGTTCCACCCAAATTCATAGTCCGCCCATATTCATAAAATAAAGAGCGAAAACAATTATTGAATTATAAATCCATGCATAAATTAAAATAGAAAAAGCAATAAAATCAATCCATACAAATAGACAGAGCTCCTAACCTTAACAATGGAGGATTAGTTGCTCATGGAATGTGAGATGTAAATTTGTATAGAATTTCCTAATGGAATCCCCCTAATGTAATCTACCTAATAGAAGAGAAGTCTCCCCTTTTTATAACTAATCCTAATTAATTTAAAATCTAATATTTAAAATTAATATCTTTTCCTAAAAATTATATTTGAATTTAAATTCGAATTAATTAACAAGTCTTCCGTTGATGGGTGGGGACCACTTGATTTGTCCATTCTCCAGCTTCTAATATGTGTTTTCTGGGCTGGAAACTGGTTCGAAAGGCGGCCCAAAATCCACGTCAGCGATTTCTGTAAATTCTGTAGATCGCGCACGTCATGCGTACGCGTCAGTCACGCGTACGCGTCGCTGGTCTTCTTCGCAAGTCACGCGGATGCGTCGGTCACACGAACGCGTCGCTGAGCAAATCTTCAAATCACGCATACGCGTCAGTCACGCGTATGCGTCAGTCACGCGTACGCGTCGCCATGTATACTTCCAGATCACGCGTACGCGTCAGGCATGCGTGCGCGTCGCTCCTCGCAGCCATCTCCTTTGATTCTTGTGCTGTAGAAAACTCCATCAAATCTAGCCGAATGCTACCTAAAATAAATAAAATTGCACAAAACTCAAAATAGCATCCATAGTGGCTAAAATATATTTAATTCTTAATTAAACTCAACAAATTAGATGCAAATTCACTAGGAAAAGATAAGAAAGATGATCACGCATCATCGACCAATCAGCATCAGCAAACCCCGTGAGCTTCAAATCGGCGGTGAGAGGGAAGAACAACCCAGTGGCTGGAGCATTCTTCAAGTAACAGAGTATTCATAGAGCTGCTTTGTGGTGTTCAACAGTCGGAGAATTCAGATATTGGCTAAGTTTACCAACTATAAAAGTAATGCCCGGTTTGGTGTTGGTAAGGTATTGAAGCTTACCAATGAGCCTTCTATAGACCAAAGTATCATGGAACGGGTCCCCATAAGTTTTTTATGCTGGTTTCAACTCTAATAAATTGAATTCCTCCAAGATATATATTAGTGGTGTACTTTTGATACAAGGCAAGTTCTCTAGTGTTGTAATCTACCTCTATTCCAATAAACTATTTCAAATTTCTAAGATCTTTGATACTGAATCGAGCATCCAAAATGAATTTAATTCGGTCAATCTCGAAACCATCATCTCCTGCTAAGACGAGATCATCCACATACACTAGAATGGTTATGAACCCTGACTCTATGCACTTAGTGTAGAGAGAGTAATCAGATTTGGATTGCATGTAGCTAGATTCAGATAGTATAGACACAAGTTTGGTGTTCCACTACCGACTTGCTTGCTTGAGGCTGTAATGGGACTTATTCAACTCACACAGAACCAGCAGGAGCCGTCAAGCCTTCAGTGATCTTCATGTAAACCTCTTCCAATCATTCACCATGCGTAAAAACCATAGTCACATCCAATTGTTGGATGATCCACTGCTTTAGGACAACATTGGAAAGAAGAATTCACAGTGTAGTCATTCGAACTACTGGACTAAAAGTGTCAAAGTAGTCAAAACCCGCTTGTTGGGTGAAGCCCTTAGCTACCAACCTTGCCTTGTGTCTTTATACAGTGCCATTCGCATTAAAATTCACTTTGAAACTCCATTTGGAACCCACAACATTCTTTCCAGGTGGTAGACGAATAATTGTCGACGTTTGATTATTTTCAAGAGCACAAAGCTCAGTATCAATAACATCCTTCCAACACTTCAATCCCATAGCTTCAGCATAAGATTTTGGTTTCGAAATGGCAGCAATAACTAGGAAAAAGGCTTTAAATTTTAGAGAGAAATGGTTGTATGAGACAAATTTTGAAAAGGGTACCTATTTGAAGTTGATGATTCTACTGTAAATAAAATCGTAGGACAATGATAATCATGTAAGTATGTAAATGGTTTCTTAGTCCGGCTGGATTTTCGGACTAAAGGGGTAGGAGGTGAAAAAGATGCAAAACCACTGGGAGCGGCTGTAGCCTCACTATCAGAGGTAATGACAAAATCTGAATGATGTGCAATGTCAGAAGATGCATGTGGAATGATGGAAAAGGTGCCAGACTCCATAAGAGTTGGAGTTTCATCAAAAATAGATGCATGGTGTATGCTAGGTGAAATATGTTCATGGAGTGTGTCAAGCGACTCAAATCTAAGAAGATCAATGACCTGAGGTAGGGATGCTTGATTTTTGTGAGAGTTATCAAGAACTAATAGCTGGTCAAAATTGATTAAAGCCTTGTGTTGATAGGAAAATACTTCCTCCTAGAACTGAACATGTCTAGAGAGGGGTATTTCTTTTGTGTTTATGTCAATTAGGATAAAACTTTTTACATTGTGTCTATGTCCTAAAAAATGTATTTTCTTACATGTTTATCAATTTTTTTTTCTATGGGCTGTGAGAGTGCAAGCATAAGCTAAGCAGCCGAAAGTCTTTAATTTCATAAAATTGGGAATTTTAAAAAACAATATTTTATAAGGGATTTATCTTTTTTAAAATTGAATTTGATAATCGATTGATGAAGTAAGCAACATGCCCAACTGCACAAGTCTAGTAACATTTAGGAATTGAAGAATGAAAAGTTACTGCTCTAGCCATGCTTAATAAGTGTTAATGCTTTCGTTCCACCACCCCATTTTGTTGGGATATTTTCAAACATGATGTTTGGTGCATAATACCTTTTTCAGCAAAAAATTGTGTAATTGAAATTCATTTCCATTGTCCGATCTAAAGCATTTTATAGTTTTTTCAAAATATTTTTGAATATATGCTACAAATTTGTTAATCAACAACTAAACTTCGGATTTTATTTTCATAAAATAGAGTCAGCTGAAACGACTCTTGTCATCAATCACAGTTAAAAAATATTTTTGTCCATCAATTGAGGGAGTAGGATAAGGACCTCAAACATCAACATGTACTAAGTCAAAAATTTCATTAGATTATGTGACACTTTGTACAAAAAGAAGTTTCTTTTGTTTGGCATAATGATAGAAATCATAAGATTTCATACAATCTATGTTATAAAAGAGAGGATATTTCCTTTTTATTACAAGCATCATATCTGCAGGTATATGTCCAAGCCTAAAATGTCATATTTTGTACTATTTTCTACACTACGTTGTGTGCCATATGAGATTATGCATCTGTATTGTGAGATGTGAGTAATGTGAAATGTGAGTGTAGTTTTATGTGCCACCTGTAAATTTAGTGGTGTGATTATCAATGTATAAAGACTGCCAGCTACACTAGCATACCCAATCATCTTCCAAGTATTTATGTCCTGTATCTTACAAGTAGTGTCAGAGATGAAAAAATAACAACTTAACTATTTAGCAGCTTTAGAAACTGATAATAAATTGAAAGTAAAACATGGTATGTATAACACATCAATGAGATACAAATTGTTTGAAAATATTGTAGTTCCAGCAATGTGTGTTATTGTTTGGTGACCATTTTGAAGTTTCACTAAAATTGGTTTTATAATATGATAGCTATGAAAATTGGCTAAAGAGAAGGTGACATGATCAGTGGCACCACTATCCACGACCCAGGTATGTGCAGAAAAAGACATTGTAAACAAAATTTGAGATATATGTGCACTCGTGGATAAAATATAGCTTGGTATACCTGACTGTATTGTGATTTGGTTGATGACATGATCAGGCTGTGAAGAATTATTCTATTAGAGAAAAGCAATTAAAGTGTCTTTTTGTTCTTGAGATAAGAAAATCGTGGATGTCTTGCAGTCCCCTTTTTTATTTGAAAGCTGTACTGATGCCTTACTTGACTCATCAATTTTCGCGCCAAGTGAGGTTACTGCATAGTTGATGGCCTTTTGCGGTTGTCTCATGTGTGGAGATGGTCCATATTTTTTATAGCACATGTCTACCAAGTGCCCCGTCTTGTGACAAAAAGAACATAGTTTGGGAGGCCCTCTACCTCTTCTACCACCCTTTCCTTGGGTAGAACAGCCTCTGCTCCTACAACCATTTGTATTTTGATGCTGAAATTGCTTCTCATTTTCAATCAGATCAGAAGATCTTATGAAAGTCCTCGGTTCTCCATTATTTAAGGAGTGGAACTACCTCTCTTGTTGAGTTAACATGCTAAAGGCTGCATTCACATCAGGTAAAGGCTTCATGAGCATGATTTGAGACCTGACAGTACCATACTCTTCATTCAAACCTCTCAGCAATCTCACTAATTGTCGCTACTTTCTGTATTTTCTCATGACTCTTAAACTACATGTGCATTCTACACCATAGAGGCAACTCGGAATAGGTAAAAAAGTTTCTGATTCCTCCTAAATGGTTTCCAGTTTAGTGAAATAGGTAGTTATACTGAGGTCTTTCTGTTTACCTGTGTACATTTCTTCCTCAAGATCGGCAATTCAAAATAGGTCTCCCTGATGATATTTGTGCTTGAGATCATTCCACATGTCTTATGCATTTTCATTCCAAATATTGCTCTGAGAGATTTCACTACTCAAGGATAGATTCAGCCAAGCTAATACATAAGTATTACATTTTTTCCAAGCTAAAAAATTAGGATCAGTTTCTTCAGGTTTCATTAGGGTTCCATCAATAAACTGTAACTTGTTCTTTGATTTTAACACAAGTCTCTTATTTCTTGACCAAGAATGATAATTCAAACTAGTTAAAGTCACATTCACTATCGAAATTCTCAGATTCTCACCTGGATGAAAATAATAGGGGTTGTGCAGATCCAAGGTCGAATTGGTTGAGGGATTGCAAGAGTTTGCACCGTTCGGAGATGCAGAGCCATTCATTCTGCTATGAGAATTCTAGAAATTGGTGAGTCGATTAAGGAGTTTTGTGAAGTTATGAGAATGTCATTTGGAGAGAATTCATCCTCCATATTTGAGCTTGGACTCTCTAGATGTTCCTCATTCGCCATAGATGGGCCGAATCGAGAACCTTTAGTAACAATCTCCTTCTTTCTCTTAGCTCAACTCAGATTCTCGTCGCGATTGCAACATCTACGCTCACCGTATTATGATAAAATCCAGAGCCGTGAAGAGGTTGCAGGTTGATGATGGGTGCGAGAGAAGAGAAACAAAGAGAAATAGTATATGAAAATATGAGATTTCTTATTGAAGAAATAAGGAGAATCACAAAAATGATAACTACCTCCTAGTTGAAGATATATACAAGTGCTAACTAAAATCTAACTCTAGTTAATTAGTAATTATAGTCAATTAACAGTTCTAACTAACTCTGGTATAAATATCTAGGCTAACACTATATTAAGTGACATTATATAAGTTAATAGCCCTCATTCTTTTTTTTTTTTTAATTTTCTAACTTTATCCTCACTGAATTTCTACACAGTTTCACACACCTTCGTATCTCTCACTCTGAATCTAGATTGAAGAAGAACTAAGTCACATTGGTTATGTTGTTATGCATGTTTCTTCGTTGCTTCTTCTTCTTATTGATCTCCACCATGGACAAGAACAGTAGCAGTAACAACTTTAACAGCATGAAAAGACTTGCATTCTCCTAATCCTTCATGTCACAAAGGAGAAAAGTGATTTGTAGTTTCAGTTTAGGCGTTAGAACTTCTCTTTTTTTTCTCACGCTTCTATTGCTCAACACTTCCCTGCCTTATACAACCTCTCAAAGTTCAAGTCTTTTTATATGGATCTGGTTCCATTATTTCCAATTTCTCCTTCTATTCTTGACCATTTTCCATCAGAACCACACATCCTTTCGCTTCTTCTTCTGATATAATAATATATAATGCCAAACATGGAGGTTTGGTGTCCAATTTTTTTTCTATTTTAACCCTACTAACATAATTCAAAAATATTTTACCGTTACTTATTTCATTAACATATTTCACTAACAGTTACAAAAAGTCACGCGTAACTTCTATTCAATTCTTTACTCATACAATCTCTCTCTTTTTTATTTTTTTTATTTTGTTCTGATTCTCCTTTTTCTTATGAACTCTTTTCTGTACCACATAATTATTTAAATAAATTTTTGTGACATCTTAAACTAGGTAAAGACTATGTCAAAAGATTTATTTTCGTGGTCATATATAAAATGAAAAAAAAAAATTAGAAGCCAACAAGTGTTTAACCAGTGATGATAAATAATTTTTTGTATAGATCTTATTATATTCGGAGGTATTCATTTAAATTATGTTTTGTTTAATTTTATATTGGTCTTTGTTTGTATAGTGTTATTTTAAGTATATTTGTGAGTACTATACTCTGATGGTCTGTCCAATAGTTTAGTCTCATTCTAATTATTCTATTAGAATTTTTTTTATAACCATAAAAAATATATCTTTTTTATTTTTTTATAATTTCATCTATTTTACTGATTCTTTTTTTTACCTCCTAATACACTTTGTTATATTTCTCTTACTACTATTATTTTTTTTTACCTTCAACGCTATCGATTTCATCACATCCATCGTTACAAATTTTATTTAGTTTTATTGCAATTACTACCTTCATGTATAACTTCTAACTATATTTTTTTCTCTTTAATTTACTTACCCAATTAATATTTTTATGGTTCTTTTACTTTTTTTTTAATTTGTTCCCAATATTTCACGTATAAAAGACAGTGTTCTATCTTTTTCTCTTACCAAGGATGAACTAATTTTTTTCATATTATATGTACTCTTTTTTTTTTAAAATATGTCTGTACCTATCAATGATGAATTGAAAAAGTCTAATATTTTGTTAACTTTATTTTTTTATTTTTAAAAGTACTTCATATGGGATAATATTATTTTTTTAATTTTTAAATTATTAATTATACAGAGTATTATATTTAAAATTTGAGTACATGAATATTTATTTTTAAATTAAACTAAAATAAATGAATTATATTACAAAAATATAATTTATTTTGACTTCTATAATATCATTTGTTTGGCATATGGCACTAGTTATTTGATTAACATATAAAAAATGTAACATATAAATAGTGATAATTAATTACAGTGGGGTGAAGAGAAGGTAGAAGGAGAAGAAAAAAACGAGAAAGAACAAAGTAATATAATAATAGCGATTAGACAATGATAGGTATATGTATAGAGAATAATAATAAGAGAAAGAATAGTATTTGATATAGTAAGGGGATATAATAAAAATTATAAATTAATAATTTAGAAAAATAATGAAATTAAAAATATTTAAAAAATTAAATATAAAATTAAAAAATAAAAGTAAAATATTTAAAAAATTAAAAAAAATTTAAAAATTAAATATAAAATTAAATGCTTTATGTCTTACTTTTTTTAGCGAAACTTCAACAACTCATAAAAGTTAACGGAATAGATGGTTATAAATCAAAGTGATAGATAAAATTAAAATTTGCGATAATAATACTTGGTGATAATTAATTACGGACGGTCGGGTGAAGAGAAGATGGAAGGAGAAAGAAAAAATGAGAAAGGAGAACAAGGTAATATAATAATAATAACGGTGATGAGACAATGACATACATGTATGTGTATAGAAAATAATAGCAAGAGAAAGAATAGTGTTTGATATAGTAAGGGATATAATAAAAATATAAATTAATAATTTTAAAAAAATAATAAAATTAAAGATAATTTAAAAAATTAAAGGAAAAAAATAAGCATTCTCATTTATTCTATTTTTCACTATTTATAAAAGAATGAAGGCCTTTTCATATTTAGATTCATATTTTGGCCTACTACTTAAAAAAGATGAAGACAAATATGAATATCTATGACATTTAAGTAAAAATTATCTTTTGTAAATAAATAACATGTATTTTAATTTATATATACTTTCTTGAATTAGAATAATGTTATTATCATTATTTTTTGAATGATATTTTAGTTTATAATAATTTTAATTTTAATAAAATATAATATAAATAAAGTCATATCGACATTAAAATAAAAAATACTTATATAATAAATTTGAAAAATAAATAATATATTAACAAAAAAATAATATTAATTTCTTAAAAACAATAGAAAAGTGGCTCAAGGCACTATACCTATTGAGCCGCTAGTAATAATAATAATAATGTAATTGTAGTTATAGATAATAGTTGTTCTTCATTTCTTGTGAAAATGGGATATCTTTTTAGTTTAAATGGATTAAAATTTTATATTTAATTTTAATTAGGAGAATTTTTTATAATTTTAAATATTTTTATTTTTATCTTAAATTAAATAAAATACGAAACATAATTCAGTCTCAATTTAGTTCCAAACACAATACAAAAGTTTAATGTAGTCACAACCTTTTTTTTTTGGTTTCCCACGGGATACTGAACTCTATTTAAGAGTTTGTCGCTGGCAAGATTCGAACCCCCGACACTTGCTTAAGCGGACTAGTGAGTTAACCACTAGACCAACCCAACTTGGTTCATCCAAATGCAACTTTAATGTCTCTAGAACATGAGTTTGTTTGGCTAAAGTTTTTTTTAATATTTTTGTTTTAAAAAATTTATAAATACAGAAAATAAATTTTTTTTTTTTTTTACTAAATCTTAAAAAAAGAAAAAAAATAAAAATGTCAAAAAAATTATCATAGGTTTTTTCTGGTACATGAAGCGGCCTAAAGCCCAAAAGCCTATATTTTAACCCTGACCAAAAATCCAAAAAGGGACACTCTTAATGGGATCTAAGAGAAGCCCAAAGTTAAGTGACAAACCGTCTGTATTTAGAAGAACAGCCCAAGTGGTTCTGCTGAGTGCTAATCCTAATCAGTTAGATAGATACCATCAAGACCAAAAAGGATAAAAACATACGATAACTCAATGCTCAAGCTGTAGCAAAAGGCCTCGTTTGATCATCGTGCTTCTAAAGGCAACAAACTCACCATTGGTCTGTAGACCCATTAATAGATAATGGCCCATAAAGAAGGCCCAATCATAGTTAAGAAATCAGAATGAAATAAAAGATAAATGGCGTCAGATTCCAAGCTAAGCTAACTAAGCCTCAGCTGCAGCCGGGTTCAAACCTTGGCGAATGCGCCAAATGTTGAATATGAGTCCTTTAATATTGTGTGCAATGTGGGTGTCTTGTGGTACCCAAGACCGGAGTTATCCAATCCATCTCACAAAAAAAAAAAAAGCTAACTAAGCAGAAATGAGATTTATAAGATTCCACTTGGACATGTGCAGTGGGAAGAGAGAGGAAATGGATTGCAATAGGGTGTCCTTATCACGTTGAGGAATTTATGGACATATTTCCCCATCGCATTATATCCTCACTTGCATTTCCCATATGGCTCCGATTTGGACTTTGGAGCCTTTTGTACCAATTTTCACAAGTCTCCCCATCCCTATAAATATCCCTTTTGCTGGATGTAACTAGAGCCAAATTCTTATCTTAACTTGTCATCATTTTATAATTAACTATGTCCATTCATTTCTATTCTAGCGATAATGATAACCAAATTCATAGAGTACTAATCAATGTAGGATGACTTGTCAACCTCCTAATCAATGCGTCTTTTGGATACTTAGACCTCAATTTCTTGTTTATCCGTTTAGAATTTCCTTCCTTCCCTCCTTAATTTCCGTATTTCCCGAGCCACTAATTTAAAAAACCTTTTACATTTACTATTATTTCTAATTAAAGAGCACATACATAAATGGCACTCCATCTATCATGGAATTAATCAATGATTATGTGCGTATGATGTCATTGGGTACTGTTGTATCTGCAACATGGGTACTGGATTACTAGTTGATAGAATACCCTGATGAGTGACCGGATCTAAGACAATCTAATATAATATTGGATGCTTCAAGAAAATTAGGATAAATGGCAACATGGATGTGACCATTTAGTAAACTTGGCTTTCCAAATTAAATAACACGCTGTGTAGTAGCATAAGACGAAGGGGGCTAAGATGAGGTGGCAGGGTTGGATTGGGCAATGGCAACACGGTCACACAAAGTCGAAGCAGAAATAATTGGGAAAATGCCAAGGAAGTATGAGCAGGAAGGGAAAGGGAAATGTTGCATTAGGGGACCGCACAACCCAAACCTGGTATGGCAATGGTATAACGAGGGACCTAGACAACCTTACAAAACGGTCTCACTCTAATTTTTCAAGCAATTCGAATGCTGATAAAAGAAATTTTAGATCCACTCACTCATCCTTTCTTCTTCCTTCCTTCCTCGTTATGTAATTATCATTTCATTTTATAATTTTTTTATGTGCTAAGTTTCATTAATTTGATCCAACTTGATTAATGGTAGTAGTGTGAATTCATAAACGTCTCTTTTATAAGAATTCTTTTTCCATTTTTAGGATTTGAACTCAATATATTTAGTTAAGAGATCAACTTATCAAAACAATCTCATATTGACTTTGTTCTTGTGTGATTTTTCTCTTGAATTGCTTTACTCTTAATGTCATATATTTTGACAGTGAAGAACTTAAAATATGAGTACTTGCAGCAAATATTCCAACACTCAAATCAGTCTTAAATGGATTTCAAAAAAATACATCTTCTCAAATTATGATGTTCTTTTCTAAGTAATAAATTATGGTTATTGCAATTAGTGGGTTATCAATATTTGATTTGAAATAACTAGTCATAATGAGTTACTATAATACTATTCTTCGCTCACCAGCTTATAGTATTCAAAAAAGTTTTATAATATTTGCCAGGAGCATACTCTATTTTACAAATAATAAATATATAATGAATAAATAAGTTATTGTATTTTTTTATCAGCCTGTTTTATCTTTCGCTAATAAGATTGAAAAAAAAAAAGAAATGTAATTTATGTAATAAAGTTTTGAAACAATTGTCATCTGTAAGAGCAATGATATGTATTTTTGGCCAACTCGACTAAGTAATCAACAACGGTACAACAAATCTCAATTAATTTTTATCTAAGCTACACTCCAAGACCCTGGAAAAAAAATAAGTTGTGAATATTTATGTTTTAGTAATTGAATATTTCATTTTATAAAGATTATTATTTTTTATTTATTACAATTTATGAGTTGAAAATTTATTCTCAATGAGTTGTGAATGTTTCTTTCTTAGTAATTATATGTTTATTTGTAATATTCGCATTCTAAATTCAATACATTTTTTATTGGAAGACGAAAAAATATTAACAATATACAAAAACATTCAAATAGAAAAAAACATCTAAATCACATAAAAAAAATTCAAATCACATCGAAAGGAAAAGAAGAGCAGCGGGGGGCACGACGCGATGGAGGACAAAGATGTGAGGGTGGGAGCGCAACGCAATTATTAGAAACAAAAGACTAAATTGAAGGAAAGATTTGTGTATTACTCAGTGTAATTAAGTTGTCTGAAATAATACAATATAAAAGAATATTTATAAGTGTTAAGAGAATGACGTAATATTCTATAATAAATATTTTGATATAATAAATAATTCTAATTAATCATAATTGATCCTAATTATATTCTAACATCCCCCTTAAACTCAAGTGACAACTATAATTTGAAACATATTTAAAACAACAAAATAAAAAATGCATAAACTAATAGAACGGATGCAGACGAAACTGTCGAAAGAAAGCGCAGATGAAACTACTGCGAGTGCAGACGGAACTGCCAGAAGGGAGCGCAGACAGAACTGTCATAAGAGAACGCAAACGGAACTGTCGGAAGAGAACACAAACAAAACTATCGAACGGGAAAGCAGACGGAACTGCCGCTAGGAAACTCAGACAGAACTGCCACAAGGAAACACAGACGGAACTACCGTAAGGAAGGGCAGACGGAACTGGCGGAAGAAAACGCAGACAAAACTGCTGCAAGAGTGGTCAACTGCCAAAAAACTGCTGAAAAGATGATAAACGGAAAAAAATGACACAGAAGAAAAGTATGAAAAATATGGTGATTTTACCTGAAGAAAATCAACTTATCCTCCTCAAAGAGAATACCATGGCTCTGATACTATGTTAGAAATAAGAGACTAAACTGGAGGAAGAATTTGTATTACTGGGTGTAATCAAGTTGTCTGAAATGATACAATATAGAAGGGTATTTATAAGTGTTAAGAGAATCGTAATAATAAAGACGTAATATTCTATAATAAATATTCAGATATATTAAATAATTCTAGTTAATCATAATTGATCCTAATTATATTCCAACAGCAACGAAGGACGACGACGCGAGGGAGAACGCGCCCACTGTGGCGTGATGGAGGAGTGCGATGAAAGGACGGAAGCACGGCGCGATGGGCGACAGCAGTGCGAGAGGGAGATGAAGGAGTGCGACACGATGATGGGCGCGATGCGATGGACGACGACGATGTAATAGGAGATGGGAGGCGGATGTCAACGGCGGCAGACGTTAATGGCACGATGGGTAAAGGAGGAGTAAAAAAGAGAAGATAAAAGTGCGTATATTGAGTGATTTATAATTGAGAATCACTCAAATAAAGATATTTAAAATATTTTTTTAAAAAATATTTTTTAATAATTAATTATATATATTAAATTTTAATTATTAAAAATATTTAAAAAAAGACTTTTTGACATTTTTATTTAAGTCGCTATTTAATGGTTTGAGGATGTACAACGCTAATATGTAAAGAGTATAGAACTTAATTTGTTGAATCTTAAAATTAAATTAAAAAAAATTGATTTAGTTGGCTTCATGGCCTGTATAGGAGTTGGGCATGTACTTTTCTATTTCCGGCGTTTTAAGTGTTAATAAAAAATTAAAAATAGTAAATATTAGTTGGAGAGATGGGAGAATGATCGAAATGGGCACCCGAAATCCGTCTGATGAGAAAGGGAGCCAATGAGAAGGCAGGGATTTGGATTAACTTTTTGATCTCCACCAATGAAAAAGCAGATAAGGCCCTCACCTCCCACCAATTGAAGTGGGACCCAGCAACAGGTCCCAAAAGTGCAAAGCGGAACGATCTCTCGCTGTTAAATGCACTGCAAAAGCGCATCCAAGTGGGTCACACACACTCCTCTTTCTTTTCCGCTCCTCACTAAAATAATTGTCCTGCATTCCCTTTCCTTTTTTAGTGCCAGGTGTTCACTAACAAAACCATCAAACAAGGTTAAATTGAATTTCAAGTTTTGAAACCAACTACAACAACTTGATGAGTCCGTCGGGTAAGAACGTGGCAAACGCCGTCGGTGGCAAAACGGCAAGAGCGTGCGATAGCTGCATAACGAAGCGAGCACGGTGGTACTGTGCTGCCGATGATGCTTTCCTCTGCCAAGCATGTGACTCTTCTGTTCACTCCGCTAACCCACTCGCTCGCAGGCATCAGAGGCTGCGCTTGAAAGCCGCAACTTTGGACCCTCTCAACACTACCTCTACCTGTGCACCTACGTGGCACCATGGCTTCACAAAGAAAGCTCGCACGCCCCGAAACGGTGGTAAGACCAATCATTCGTCTTCTTCAACTCGTCCAACATCCAAGTCTTGTTGGAGCAGCCGCATCAACAACCAGCAGCCTTTTCATCTGGTGCCGGAAGAGGGCGAGGGCTCCGATGAAGTGAATTCCCATGAAGAGAACGAGGAGCAGCTTCTTTATAGGGTTCCTGTATTCGATCCCTTTGTAGCCGACCTATGCAGTCCTGCTGAGAATAATACCAAGAAGGAGAGCGAAGAGAGCAAGAGCTCCTTTGGTTCTCACTTGCATGGCTTTCTTCCATCGGAAGCTGAGCTTGCTGAGTTTGCGGCTGATGTGGAGAGCTTGTTGGGTAGGGGAATGGAGAACGAGTGCGTTGGGATGGAACACCTTGGTCTTATTGATAATAATAATAATAAGGTAGTGAAGGTGGAAATGGAACAGGAACAGGAACACATGGATGCTACCTGTAGTAGTTGCAAGCTCGAGGAGGGAGATAATGACATGATGATGATGGAGATTGGAAGAGAAACGGCGTTTCAGTTGAGCTTTGACTACGACGAATCTCATGAAACTGAAGAGATAGATAAGGAGAAGGTCAATGATGATGAAGATGCAATTAATAAGAAGAGGAAGATATTGCTGCAGCTAGATTACGAGGGAGTAATCAATGCGTGGGGTGGTAGCCATAAATCTCCATGGACTACAGGTCACAAACCAAACTTGGACCTCCATGATTGCTGGCCTCATACCATGGTATATATGCTACTATTAATTATCTTCTTTAATTTGTCTATGTGCAATAGTTAAGAAGGTTTAATTAATTAATTAATTTGTGGTACTTATAAACAGGCAACAGGGGGAACAGAGTTTCATCATGGTTATGGTGAATTGATGATTGGATTGGGGTGTAACCCATCATCGGTAATATTGGGAGACGGGGGTAGAGAGGCAAGAGTGTCAAGGTACAGAGAGAAGCGCCGAACAAGGTTGTTCTCCAAGAAAATAAGGTACGAGGTTAGGAAATTGAATGCAGAGAAGAGGCCCAGAATGAAAGGTAGATTCGTCAAGAGGGCTTCATTTGCCGCACCATTTCCGTTGATTGCTTAATAATGAAATTCGTCCATGTACCCTTAAGTTTTATGTTTTGTTTGCAACGTTGATAATTGACATGAATGATGGTAGCTACTAGCTAGTCTTTTGCTACTTGATACATTATCACTCATCAACTTGTTTCCTTTTCATGCTTCTTTGTATATAACAATTTTGCCACTACAGGCCAATAATTAAATCCTACTGTATCTCTTTAACAAGCCATGCTATTATTATTTGTTTAACTAGATCGCCCCTCTCTGCCATTCGTGCTACGTGAAATCCAAACACTTATTTTAAACAGAAGTAGTTCGCCTGTGTGGATATTTAATTTGCAGGATCTAATTTGTGCATTTTGATATTTTATTGAACTTAAGGGTATATTTTATTGATCTAAGTTGCGTGATTATACGTATTATTGTAATTCACTTTTATTATATCGAATATAAAAGACAAACGGAGAAAACATTATTATATTTTTGTTGTTGTCTATATTATTATATGTTTGATATTTTACTAGTATATTCTATTAAAACAATAATATCTAAAATATGAATAAATAAATAAAATATTTTTTCTTAAATTGTACGGAACTGCAACCACTTGTCACAAAAGATTTCGGATAGATTGTGGAGAGTTAGATTTCTCCAGTTGTAAAACCATGGAAGTGTAAACGGTGTAGAGTGTGCAGATCCTTCAATGTCCAAGTCCAAGAGAATGATTAGCTTTTAATGGCCACTAAAAGTTATTTGATGTATGAAAGGTGGGTCACTCTTCCTGTACCCAAACAGCTCACTTTCAAAATTGAAACATAGACTGTGAATTTGTGATTTGTGAGACCATGAAAGTATTAGTAAATCATAAATGTTGAAGCTCTTTCATCTGGCTAAAATAAAGAAGACAGATACTAATTAAAAGCCTAATAGTATGCTGTTATCTCTAAGCAAACAAACTTTAGTTTAAGAAATTAATAGCTCCTATCTCCTTCCTACGTGCCCAATGGACAATGGTATACTGTGCTGAATTATCAATGGAAGCCAAGAGAGAGTTCCAGGTTGATCTCGGTTTCCTTGGTGGCTCGGTTGGGCTGAATCTGGCTCAGCACATCCGAGTCCAGCAAAGCCACTCGCGGTTGGGGCTTGAAGATTTTCCCGGTTCTGTCTCTGACGTCGACCAGACCGGTATTGAGTCTTGGCACGTGGCGTATGTCACAAGACCCCCAGCTTGGGGAATGAAAAGGTGCCACGTCATCATTGGGCTTGGACCCCATCAAGACAGCACGGACAGCAGCCTCGCATCGGGCCCATTGTCCCGTCCAGAAGAGGCCCATGGAGCCATATGCGGGATTCACTATTCTCCCACAAGCCTCATACAAGAGAGACCTAAACACAGCTGCAAAAGCAGAAAAAGATATAAATGCAATGAATTCTACGTGAGAAATGCTAGGGATCACCATTTAACTATTAAGTTAATTCTTTAAATTTTAGTTCTTTTAATTTAATAATCCAACAATATACTTTATTCTATACTTTTAAATATTAATAATTAACTAATAATTAAAAACAATAAATTTTGATAGTTTTCTGTCATTTCTCGTTTCACAAACCCGGGGCAAGGTTTTTTGGAGCAGCAGTGATGAGGTTGAGCAAGCCAGTGCGACCGTAGAATTTGGCAAGGAAGAGTGTGGCATTGGCTTGGGACTCCGGCGAGTTTATCCACTGCAGGCATGGCCTTATTACGCAATCATCATTGCAACCTTTGCGGAGTATGCGGCACCCGTTGCAACTTATTTTCATCATATATAGTCTGCTTGGTCAACTCCTTTCATTTTGTATCTATCTATATATACATGTCTCTCTTTAGCTTTGGTTAGGTGAAAATTATAAAAGGGAAGCTCACGTACTCCTTTTTTATTTTTTGGATTTCGATCATCTTATTAGATTCATCATAGCTCTCAGTTATCCCAATTAATTAATTGCAAATCAAACTTTTTGCGATCGCTTTCCTTGGAGAGTGATTTAGTTACTATGTATGTATGCATGCAGAAGAGACTGTGGGTGTGAAGTATATTCGCCCATGGTTTAAAAATAACATGGAATCTCCATCCTCGACGTATTTGGAATGAATGCCCAAGGTATTAGGCAGTATATCTTTCTAGGCTATTCTTTGGAAATTGCGACTATCTTTTTTTACCTGAATAGTTTTTTTTTATATTTATTTTTTATCTCACATATGAAATTAATTGTGAAAAATCACATTCTATTCTCTAAACTAAAATACAAACTTTACAAGATCCAAATCTCAAATACATATTCTTAAGGGCATTAATTAAGGGATATTGAAATATATTTGTATTTTTTTATAGAAATAAAATATTTTTTTATTAAAATTTTCTACATGTGATTATCTTGAGATCTTATAAGTACTTGTTAACTAAATTCACTTATTTAGTAATTAATTTGAGTTAATCAAATAGTTAAATAAAAATCAAATTAATAATAAATTAATTTTTAATCCGTCAAACTTAAAAAATATCATTAAAAAATAATACTTTTAGTCTTTTAGAATGCTTCTAACCATAACTCTAAATTGAAAAACAAATGACCAATAAATTGGTGAAACCATGTTCAAATAATAAAATCCCAACTTTAATAACCCATCAAATTCATCTTTTTAAATTTCAACCAACCCTGCATGACAACACATTGACAAAGAGTAGGAAATCATACATAACATGCATATAGCTAGGAATGGCAACCTGCATTTTATCCATGTATCTAATTCGACTCCATTCGATCAGATAGAGTTGTTAATTCGATTTGCAACGAGTAGAATAGAGTGCAGATAGAATTCTCGTGTGAATTAAATAAGATGCAAGCTGAATTTGAATCCTACCCGACTAACCCGCACCCTATATATGTATATGTTATATACTTATATAAAAAAGTTATGCTACGTGTACATCAAAATCAATCACCAAATTCAGCCATCAGTATAAAATACATGCTAAAATACAAATGCACATTGAAAATAAATTAAACTATACATATATTTATACACAAATACATTGGTGGCTGATTTTAGTGGCTGACTTTGGTGTACAAATAGCAATTTTGAATATAAAAATATATGTCAAATGGATATTGAATCAAATGTCTCTCACTAAATACAAAAAATCTTTAGTCATTAAAAGAAGATCATGAATTCATAATTTAATATTTGTTTTTTTTTTACATAAAAGTCAATTTTATTTTAAATTATCATCAAGTTATATCATAATGTTGCATCTCTTGTAATTTACAGGTAGACTTAGGTATTTGCGAGTTAAGAGTGGATATGATTAAGGTTAGGGTTGGGATATTCTCAACCCGCGGATAGAATAGAGTTGGATTTTATATAAAAATTTTAACCCCATGTAGGGTTAGGATTGACTCCAAACCCTACTCTATCCTACCTATTGTCACCCCTAATAACATCAGCTTATGGTTACAATTTATATAAGTAACATAAATTAACAAGAAATTTAGAGCATCAACAAAATTTATTATTTTTCGTTAGCAGTTAGTTAATAATATTTAAAATATGAATTAAAAATATATCATTGAATTATTAAATTAAAAAATTATATTAATAATTAAAATTGTTGATAAAAAATAATAAATTATGTCGAACGTTGAGTTTTTTCCTTAATTAATTGTATAGAAATATCAAACATATATAGTTAATTTTTTATTATTTAAATATTAAAATGACGAATAAAAAATGAATTAGAAAATTTAATTATTAAACTTGGCCATGTAAGCTTGTTTGTTATATAAAAACTAAGAGAATAAAAAATTTGAGTTTAATTTTAATGTATTGTTAGTGTAAAATATTTTATACAGTCATGCAATCACAATTATTTTTTTAAATAATTATTGATGCAGTCAAGATAAAAGATAATTATTTTTGCTAATTTAAAGTTAGGTAATTAGATACACGTGTAAAATGTTTTACCTAGCATCAAAACCAATGTTTTTTTAATTTAATTTTGGACTTGGACAAGTAAATTGTTTGAATGTAGGCCTTAGCTTTTGGGCTTTTTATGAACAGTTAGCCCACTTTGGGTGAATCCAAACATTTTGGGCAAAGCAATGTTATATCTTTGATACATGTTTGATGTCATTCTCATAAAAGTATATATAGTGGTGCTTTCATTCTGTTTGGAATCTGGATTATTTATTCTCCTGCCTCTTATAAATCCTTTAATTTGCAAAGTATGGTACTAGAATATAGTAGAATCAAAATCAACTAAACAAAAAAAAGCTGTAAAACTTCTAAGAGGTGAGGCACTGGTAGTGGTGTAGATCTAGTGTTATGTTACAGCGGCCTCTTGTCTTTTGTGTGAAGAATCTTTATCCTCAAACTGCAAGAATGATATGTTGGCATAGGTAGTTCTGGGGATTCGTTAAACCTCCTTTTAAGTCTTTAACTAAGTATAGAACAATAAGCGGCCCTTGGTACCTTGCTAGGATGGTTTACGTTCTCTACTTCTGTTTTTTTCTGTTTGTTGCTACCTAAAAGACATGAAAACTTACAGCAATTAAATTTATGGCTGATTTTCAAAGTTGATCCACCATATATCAAAATTTCTGTTCTCTTCTTCAGATTTTTCTTATATTCTCTTTAATTCTGATATTATATATTTCATGAAGTGTACCTACTAATTAATGTTTGATAATAAGATTATTGTTAGATTTATACTAAAGTATAATTGATCGAGTCAAATTATATTTAGACTATGCTGTTTTAATTTAATTTTGTAAGCTAAAATTTACTGGTGTTTTTCATTGGTAGTTTGCACTCCAAAATCTGAAGAAGAGATACTTCATTGTTGAACTTCTTTATTTATAGCTTGCAGTAAGAATGAATTAAAACAATCAATTATGTTATATTTATTCCAAAATCAACTATCAGTATAAAATATATGTTTAAAATATAAATACATATTAAAAATAAATTAAATTACACATATATTTATATACAAATACAATGATAACTGAATTTAGTGTACGGATAATATTTTTATAAAACAATAAATATAAAAAAATGACAATCTCCAAAAGGCTGCAGATTTGGCTTTGGCACATAAATATGTGTCCCTTGGCTGGCAACTACACATACAGACATGGTAGATTTTGGTGATAGTGGTCACAACTACTCTATCACACAACACATTATACGTATGGAAGTATAAATGTATATGAAATACTTACTTACCCCATACATACATCAAAATCATGTTATTGTCTCTTTGGTAGCCCAAATCTACACATTTACTAGCTAGGGTATGCATATTTGCATATCCAGGCAGGAACCCATGTGAATGTTGAAAACTGAAAAGTGGTTAAAAATAGCATGACATAGAAATTAATGGCAAGGGTCCGTATCTATATGGGAATATTGGTCTCACAATAATTAATGACTAGAGAAGCAAATGGTAAACGGCAACACAAAATGATGGAAATTAAAAAGAAGTATAAGATTGGTGACACGAAAGAGAGAAATGCAACTGGGCAAGGAATGCATCGAAGAGATAACTAGCATGCATATACGAGAGAGAGAGAGAGAGTGAATTTGATTCCAGATCCAAAATACAAGAAGACAAATTAGCAGACTACGAATCAGTGGCAGCTTTTTTATTAAAACTAAAACATCTTCTTCGCCGCATAATACGTGGCGGTTTGCTACATCGGTTTCCCTGCCAATTCAGTTTCTTGCTCTAGTCCCTCTCATAAGCACCCAAAATACCAGAATACGAGACGAGACCCCCTTTGTTCTCTTCTCTGCCCTTTGCCTTTTCTCTAACGTACCCTCCAACACATAAATCAAAACTTCACACCATAAAGCAAAAAACTAATCAATTCCCTTGAATTCAACCAAATCACACTTTTTCTCTCTATGTTGGCCTTTTCAATAATGCATCCATCTATTTTCCTACAACCAGACACTAAGGCAATTACAAAAAACAAACCAAGCTTTCTAAGGACAACAACTCCACCTAATTCCAATTTTTTATTTGCAATCTTATTATGCCAACTTTAATTAATTATCTTTTTACACGAACTCCACGTTTCAAACCCCTTCTTATTTACAACGAAAAGTCAATTTTTTATAATTCAATCTTAATGCACAATTATTAACAACAGTTTTATACATGTATTCAATTAAACAATTTATTACTAATAAAAATAATTACCTTTTATATTAACTAAATAAATAATTATTCTAAACAATATATGTAATTAAGTATCAATACTAAATATTTTATACCGAGAGCGTATCAAAATTAAACTCTACATTTTTAACCTAAAAAATTACTATATTATCCTTTATTGTGTGCTCTTTTTCCTCTTCTCCTCTTGTCAATGAATTTTACTTGTCTAATCATATATAGGGATTATGTTTCTTTGTTTTCATTTGGGTCATTTTCTTGATCGGGCACAAGACGACCATGAGTTGATTAAATTATTAATCATGTTACCAAATTAATCAATACTCTATCCAAATAATGTTGCTATCGTGTATGCACATATTAAGCAATACCAGAACCCACACATCACCAATAATTCAACATGAGAAAACATGCTCGCCAACAATAATTCACTTAGCTTGTGTTAAATTTCTCATAATAATTTATTCAAGCGTGATGTTCATACATTTGTTTGTATATAGATGTACGGCGTTTTTATTTCTCACTTACCTTTAGGTCAATTGTTAGTTGTATAATACCCTCTATATATTTTCCACATCATTATATATTCAAGACAATGAAGAAAAAATAGATATATATAAAAACTTCTTACCAAAAAGAAATGAGAAGAAAGAGAATTTCAGCAGAAATA
>NC_029780.3:112991308-112997336 GCF_000817695.3 Arachis duranensis | reverse complement strand
GGGGGGGGTCCGGGAGATTAGAATTTTGATATATCAAAATCAAAGGAATGCCAAATCCTAAAAATCACAATACCGCATATGGAATGCCCCTCAAATAATACCAAAAATGAACACTAGCTTTGAACCTAATGCATGCACAGAAGCACATGCACATGCACATGAGTGCAAGCAATTCCAATATAGGAAACCTATGCAATTGCAAAGAGCATAGCTGTAAATTGTAACGCTCAATCTAAAATGGATCTTCCGATTCACTAAAAATATTAGACTCAAACTTCAAATTTTGGTTTTTTCATTGAGATAGGATTGACTCATTTTATTAAATATGTGGGTCTTAGAGTTTACTCCATCATTGTTATGGGACCATTATTTACGTACATATATCCAATAATTTTACAAGCTGTATTTTCAAATGTTAAATAACAAAAATAGAATCAAAGTGTGATGTATTCTTAAATCATAGCTAGAAACAAAATTTAGATATCCTTTAAAAGTATTTGATTAACTCCTTCAATCTGCTAAGACTAAATTATTGAACCCTTCTATTATAATATGGGTGCTTCAATTCCATACGAAACAAAAGTAATAATTCACCTGACTTAGCTTGGAGACAGTTGCTGGGGTGGATGGATTGAATTTTAATTTTCAAGTTTATTTTATGCCAGCTCTTTACTACTTTCCCAACCAACTGTGAAGAAATAAAAGAAGGCCTAATTTTTCAGACCAAGCTGCCAATATAAATGGACAACACGTTCGGTATAAATGCGAATAAATATGGCTAGCTAGTTGTATAAGTCCGTGAAAACCAACGGCTATGATTTTCTGATGCAAGTTAGTTCCGGATCAGATCTTTTGTCAAAATATTTCGAAAGGTGAGAAGAGAAATGAAGGATACCCCAATGTGCTAACTGCTAAGGAAGTGACTACTGTGCATTCGATCAAATCTTCTACCATAAAGGAGATTAGCTTTTACTACTTTTACCGAACAATCCAACACTTTTTTTTTTCTTTTTGTCCTTGACACTTGACAGTGAGGGAAAGCAGTACTAATGTTTCTTCATTGGGAGAACATAATTGCTTTCTTATTGATCTAGACTTCTAGCTATACACAGATATAGGTATATACATATCTTCTCAGACACTCAGTGGAAACGGCTAAATAGTAAAAGAAAGGCTCCAACTTTCAAGTACCACAATTACAGAAATTCTAGGCACCATTAACAAAGTATATGGAACAAAAGGAAAGACTAGCTAGCTACTGTGAAATTGAACATTGTTCCTCAGCAAATAATTCTATATACAAGCATAATACCATTGATAATTAATCATTTCATATGGAGGAGGAAGGGAACGAGAGAGAAATTAATCAAGAAGAAAATACCTTTGTTGTTCTAAATTTAATAATAATACCAAAATACCCCCGGTTTTCCCTCATATTCTACAAGAAAGAAACATACATATTGTTATACCATAGAGAAAATGATGAGAAAAACGTGGGTATTTTGGATAAATAAACTGGAACAAAAATAGAAAAAGAGAGAAGATGATAAATTTTGGATGGGAATTGTCTACTTGTTAATTGTGAAGAGGATCTGGGCAACTGGGCACTCTTCTTTTGCTTTCATCAAAGCCCTTTTGAGTTGTTGCTGCTGCTGCTGCTGTTGTTCTTCCATTGAAGTACTTATTGATTAGATCTCTGTTGGCGATCTTGGTAGCCACCGCCGTAATGCGGTGGCTGCTGAATTCGACGTTGGGCGGCGCATCTCCTCGAGGGAATACTCGAATAGCAGCAACCTGGCGGCACTGCCACATGTGCAAGAAAAGGGTGACAAGAATCACTACCACCATGGGAACACAGAGGAGTCTCTTGTTGCTTCTGATTCCTAGCAACCACATATCGATGGCCACATAAATTTTGAGCCTTTGTGATCTCCAACCCCCCAAAGCATACACTGCTATGATAAATTAAAGACTCAAACCATAATGAATGAAATTGCCGTGTTGAGAATGGAGGACAAAAAATAGAAGAGAGAGAAAAATAATGGAACTTGGAGTTTGGTTATGTTGGCAGTGGGGCGTGTCTGAGAGTGTGAGTGTGTGTATATATATGTGATGGGATTTCACGTAAGACTGTGACTTAATTCAGACCAAAAATCAATGGAGTGTAGTCAATTGACGGCTCTACCTATATTTAAGATTTCATCCTCTTATTTTACGGAAATCACATCTTATCTCTATCTTTAATTCCTCTTCCTTCTCAAATTATAATGGGTTATGATACCTAAATACTAACACGAACATAAGACACATAAATTTTAAAATTTTATAAAATATAAATATATATATATATATAAAATATAAAATAATTTTTAGATAAATTGTAATGATATTAAAATATAAATTAATTTTTTAACTATTTTTTAATTGTATAAAGTATTTAGAATATTTTTTGTTTTAATAAATAATAATATATATTATTTATAAACTCATTTAAAGAATACATATTAAGAATAAGATTAAATATAATAACATGTCATAATGTTTAGGTGTATGCAAAATCTGAAAAATAATTTTTTATTTTTTATTAAATTACAGTTAAACACATAAGACAATTGTGTTGGATGAATGTTATGTCTAACACGCAGACATAACAACTCAACATAATATCTGTGCTTTACAAGAAGATTTAGATTCTAATTATTTGTGTGTAGTGACAGATCATTTTGCATCCAGTGGAATAAGACTTATTTGTTGCATGATATTAGCTACTGTTGATTTTTTTTTAATTTTTAATTTTTGCATGAACTATTGATTTGTTAATTAAATGTGATTTACTCTGTTAATCCAGAAACAAGGATGGAAAGTGATGGGAATTCAACAGTCTCTAGTGAATCCGGATGTCCCAGTCAGCTTAATGATACGGTTATTGAGAAAGAGGAGACATGTCCAAATAATGTATTTGATTCATCAGAAAGGACTTTATTACCGTCGTAATCACCTACTACATCATCTACACCTTACAAGTACGGATTTTTTTAATGAATTGCCGTATGCACTACTTGCATCTTTTATTAACTAACATGGTCGCTGCATGCTAAAAATTAATTATTAAATTAGTTATTTGTTAAATATAAAATATATATTTAAAATAAATTAAATAATATATATTCATATAAATAGATAATAATTGATTTTAATATAAAAATAATATTTTTGTATTTTTTTACATGTACATTATATATAGTAAAAGCAATGTTAGTAAAATGTATATATTTTGGTCCTCCAAATGGGGTTGAATTTGTTTAATAGAGAAAATGAAAATGAAATAGAATAATAAGTCCATGTCACTTCTTGGCCAGTCCCACGTGAAACATAAACCCGCACTGCCCGCTAATCCCCACTTATATTATTCGTTTTCCTCATTACTTGTACTACTTCGCCACATGCTCCAACGCCCTTTGTTTCATTCATCTCTTCGCTTATAAATAATTCATCTCCCAATTATTAGCATTTTTTTATATGTTAACTACTTTCTCTATCACTACATTATTCTTACAATCTTCATTAGGGTTCAAACTCATTAGATGTAAACACATACAAAGACCTCGTCTTCTACTGTATTCACAATTCAACGTTTGACTTTTATTTCCATTAGAAAATAGAGTATATTGTAGTAAACATTAGAAAAAAAGTGAGATGGGAATCGGATGTTGGTTCACCAAGGAAAAAAAAATAAAAGAAAATAAAAAGAAGATGGGATGTTGACATATTTGTTCTATACTTCTATTTATATTTATAAATTAAAGGCAGATCTTCGGTAGTTTTTGGGTCCCCTTGATTTTTCTTCACCATATTATAGTATGGAACACAATTTAACTAGCATTTATATGTGTGTCAGGACGCGACAATGATAATTTCCCCATAACTCATCAATTAGATCTGACCCCTTAGAAAATATGTAACTTATTATAGGGATAATAAGATGTTGCGAAAGAATTGAAGTTTTTTTAATAAAACTTCTTAAATATAATTTCCCATTATGTAATTTAATTTTTAAGTACAATAAAGAATAATGTGATGAGCGAAAGATTTATAGAGATCTAATAACCTTAGTTACCATAAATTGTAATGTCTACAGAAGACTCAACTATTACTTAAAGGTAACTTTACGTGTAGTTATTAGTTAAATTTTTTTTAAATAATTTAATATATTTAACTAAATTTTTATCTAATAATTTTAAATTAATTGTAAATCTAAATTTGGTTTTGGAATGTGCATGTCGGTGAGAGACAGTTACTTAGGGAGGGAGGACGCGACTCTGCAGAGTGTGCATTGAATTTGTGAAATCCGTGACTGGTTGTTTTAATACTGACCAACTTATGATAAAAGGACACCTTATTGTCAATTCAAATTTATTTATAGTAATTGATATATATAAGTAGTAGTACTATATTTTACAAATCAAATCTAAGTTGTAGCTTAGGCGTATCACATCCACATGCCAACAGTCAACTTATTACTATTATAATAAACAAGCTAAGAAAATAAAATATGGGTGACAATATGCGATCTGTATTAATTCACTGGTTCATAATATTAGCTCAATTACACAATATATAACTGGACTAATATTGTTCTATAAAGTAATTTGAATATAAAAAATTATTTATATTTTAAAATTAATTACTAAAATCAGCTACTAATATATTTATATATAAATATATATAATTTAATTTATTTTTAATAACTGATTTTAGTGTATATAAAATATATAGTTAATTTTAATATCAAACATAATGTCGATCTTATACACCGACTTTTGTAGCATTTTAATTATTATTATATATATACGATTGATATCAAATAATGGGGATATGGCCTCCAATTTAAAATTAAAGGTGTAGCATTAATACTGCTACGTACTACATGTATAATAGACTATAGATGCATGAAATTATTTCTGATTCCAAAATGATAAATATTACAAAATACTTCTCCTTGTAATGTTATTTCTTTAAAGAAGTATGAAGTAGTCAACACATGATAAAATGCTCCGATCCTACTTATGACAACAGTACATCTTAAATAAAATGAAAAGAGAACCTCCTCAATCAATTCATCAATTAATAGAGGATCTTAACCATTTAAAAGATACTAGTAGCTAGTATACTATATATATGTAAATGAAGAAACTGTTTTCGTGCTTGTCAATTTCTAATTTTAACTCCCTTTTTTCTTAAAGAAAAAGCTAAGATATACATATAGAATGTCTAGTGTGTTCAAATCATAAAATTTTACAATTGATTTAGTTGAAAACCAACTGAAAAACTGTCTTGTGTGAGAAGCAGTTGAATCCATACGGTGGCATAGTACATGCATGAATGCTGGTTGATATTATTCTATGAAAAGCTGGAAACATAGGAAATAATGATAATAACATGTTGGATGTAGTAGCTAGCAAGATAGTTTGGAATTGGGTAGGTTTGAACATAGCTAGTAGTGATTGACTGGATTTGGTAAACAAAGGATAGATTCTTTTTGTTTGCGAGCGAGGAAGAGTAGTAGTTGAAAAGGTGGACTATATATATATAAATTAAATTAAATTAAATTAGTGGTATGTATGTAGATATATATAATTAGTAAAGAAAGGAGAAGATTGCAAATAAAGGAAGAAAAACAAAAAGAAGAAGGAATTGAAGAGAGGGAAAACGGGGGTGGGGCGCGATTCGCGGCACTGTGTCACTGTCTTGTGTAGTGTAGTGTTGGTGTCGACCTTTGACGTACGTAACAAGATACATACATCACGCACCCATAACTCATAACATAACACTTTGCTCTTGCTTTTCCACTTCGAATCAATTAAATTGCATGTCCTTGCAAGTCGGGTAATAATAGCATCATTATTTTTTTAGTTTAATAACAGTTGTATAATCACATCTATTTTTTGAGATAGTATGCATGTGTAAAATTTATATTAATAATATATTAAAATTAATTTTTTTGTATTTTTTATATTTATTATATTTT
>NC_029780.3:112979697-112991233 GCF_000817695.3 Arachis duranensis | reverse complement strand
GACATGAATGCAGTATGTTACGTGGGCCCAATTTTTAGATAATAATAAATTACCATTATTTTTTTTTTCAAATATTTTGTGACGGTAAAAACTCAGATATGAAGTTAATATTTAAAAATTATTAAATAAAAATTTAATCAAATTAATCAAATTGTGATATCCATAGAACACACTATAGAGTAGTTTGTTTCTCATAAGAATTGTACCTACAAAGGTCTTTATATCTGGGTACCGATTCCATTCCATGAAACATCGTCCACTGGCAGATTGGATGTGTGGTTTAAATCAAAGTAGATGAGAATGATGCATTGATATATGACTTGATTGTATCGAAGGGAATAGTTGAGCATGGCCATGGCTGAATAGGATCCGTCATTTCCAATTAAATATATATGTGATTAGACATAGCACAGCGTCGTGACTTTCAGTGCCTGCACAGTTAAAACTTAAAACTCTACTATTTCACTGACCACATATCTCACTATTGCCAACCTTAGGCTTAGATCACTTCTCCCATTATTCTCTCTCTCTCTCTCTCTCTCTCTCTCTCGGAAGTTAAAACTGAATACTCTTTTTCTTTAAAATCTACAACTTAATTAACATTTTAATGGTCACAGATAATTAAAAAATAACACAAATCATAATATCTGAAAGCATATATGGAGATCTTTGAAAGCTAAAAAAAACACGAGAAAGGGACGAGAAAGAGTCGTTTTAAAAGTTTATCTATGGTAAAGGCTAGTGGAGTTAGACTCTTTTACTAGGGGAATCAGCATTTTACTTTGACCTAATATTGTAGTCTTGCTTTACCTTTAAAAGCAAATAAAGGTTCCTATAGGAAGGTCAAACATACTTTCACAGGAAAATTATTACTAGTTGATTATGATACTAATTTTAATGAATACTTACCATGTTGTTTATCTTTTCACATGAAAATTGAAATGGTTCGGGGTGGGGGCCTGCCCCCTTTAACATATATTACTCATTTACCCTTTGATTTGTATATCCTTAATTACATGCTAAAGTGATTAGTAGCTTCATATAGCACAAAAAATATGAATAATATGTAAACTCGTAATTTTGTTTAAATATATTCAATTAAGTAGAAAATCTATCATTAAATAATCTTCCCAACAAATACATATTTATCTTTTCTCGTATTTTTATTGTTTAGTTATAATAAAATATATCGTCTTTCACTACAAAAAAAGTAGATTAAAATGGCAATAGTTTTATGGTGGTTATACAAAGTTGTCATTCTTTTTTTGCCAAGCGTTTTTAGTCTCTGCCAAAATTTTTATATTTTTGTGGCGGTTTTAATTGATTATGGCGGTTTAAAACCGCCCTTATTATTTTCCACTTCTCTTTTAATTCGGATGATGTGTTGATGCATATATGAAAAATTTGTGGGTAATATAAATGACGAATCCTAATCTTTTTCCACCGTTCATCTCCTCGCTATCATTCATCCCCTCATTGCTTCTCATCTCCTCGCCGCTGCAATAAACGCTATTGTTGCTGCCTTCATCGAACTTCCATCTGGTTCTCGATCTGGTTTTGATCTAAATATTTGTTGCTGTCGCTTATTTCACCGCCATCGTTCATCTCTCTGCCACAGCTCATCCCCTCGCGACACCTATCAACATCGTGCCGCTGCCTTCAATGAGCTTCTACGATCTTGTTCTGTCTTCGATCTAAAGGTTAGCCATCACCTATCATCTCCTTGTTGTTTTCTTTATCACCTCGCTGCCGCAGGCAACATTGTTACTGCCATTAGCGAGCTTCAGCGATTTGGTGCCGCTTTCTCTGTCACTTCCGCGATTACGTCCTCGCTCTCATCGTCGGAAACTTCCTCGAGTACCGCCTCCCGACTCTCGTCTTCAAGTTCGACGTGGCCAAGTAATCCACCACGCCATGGTCCTCATTCGCCATTTTAACTCGGTAAAAACGACAGTTTTAAACTACCATTTTTAAACAATAAATATTGTCTTTTTAAACAATATCAAACGTCATTTTAACCAACCAAAATCGTTTTATTTGAAAATAATAGCGATTTGAACCGCCGTTTTAACCAAGTAAAAAACGCTATTTTATTTGAAAATAATGGTGGTTTGAAACCGATAGTTTAAACCGTCATTTTAACCAGCAAAAAAATGTCATTTTATCTAGAAATAACGGCGGTTTTAACCGTCATTTTAACCTATCTCAAAAACCGTCGTTTTAATCAGATAATTGTGGCGGTTTTTTAAAAACCGCCGTAATAACCAAATGGTACTTCAAATTATGGTGGTTTTTCTTGAGTGCCGTCAAGATAATAATAATGGTTTAAACCACAGTACTAACCTTAAAAAATTGCCGTAATTACTAAGTTTTTTTTGTTGTGTTTCATTGTTTTTTGTTCTTGGGGAATCTAATATATTTTTTTTTTTCGGTCAGGTTGGGGATCCAATGTAAGTTGTAAATACGTCAAATATATTTTTGGTTATATTCTTCGTTTTTGGGTTGAAACAAAATTAATGTTGGGTTTACTAACAGGCCATTAAACCAACAAATCATACACATAACGGAAGATAGACTGGGACGTTGCTATTTGCTTCAGGTTAAGTCAACCATTGATCTAAGACCCACAAATGTAGCAACAAAAGAGATAAGATCTGCTTTTCATATTTTCGGCTCTGTTAGAATACCAAAAAAAAGCCTCAATTTAACTGAAGTTACAAGAGATTAGCCAATATTCTTAATTATTAATCTAATTTTTTTAGTCTAATAATTTAAGACCATTCTTTTAATTCACACTTTTAAACATTGCTAACTAACTAACTGCTAGACAGTCTCTAGCATATTAAGTATAGGAAAGCGATGCTACTTGGAGTCCAAATTGCAATCAAGAACATTCACCTTTGAATGTTTCTAATTTCTAGTAGCATTTCAACTTTTGGGGGAAGTAATGAGCCACATTAAACTAACTCTGAGTTAAGATTATAATGAGAAGGAAATTAGAAAGTAAACCATAAAGATATTTAAGTGTTACCTAAGGAATGGTTCCTTTTTTAATGGAATCAAGGAAATGTATTTGTAATTTCATCAGAGGTTTTCCCAAGTCACAAATGGATTAAAGCAATTCTTCAACTCAATGTGACAAAAATACATTAAATGACAATTCTGAGAGCTAGTGTTTTCATGTCTGTCTACACACAAGCTACAAACTAATTTCGATGTCTCTATAGGAACAAGATCAAATCCAGCGATACTACTAGTCTATATTTGACAACTCTTGATTGATAAATCCATGAGCACTCTAAAAGCATTGCTTATGTTACAAAATAGTAGGGAGCATATGTATTACTATAAATATTTGTGTTTGTTTGTTGGAAATTATGCATATCCAGTCATACCAAGAGAGGGGCTTTGGCGATTGGGCTTGTGAGAAGGCGAAGTTGTAGTTGCCTTTGTGAAGTACATGTAGTAGTAAACATTGAGGATCATGGTTGCAACAACAAAAATGGCTCCGGCAATGAAGATACCTTTGCGCAATGATTCACAAGAGAAGTTCTGAGCATAAATCATTCCCCTGTACTTGGTGTGATACGCATTCTTTTTGGCTCCTGCTATCAAGCAGGCTTCTGCAATAACAAAAGTCACCCTGCAAATTCATCCTACATATATGTTATTATGAAGAAACTAAGAACTAAGAAGTAATGTGTTATTAGAGGGACTCACCAAGAAGACATAAAATAGATGATAGACCAGGCACGATTACCCCCAGGTGTTAATGGCCTGCCGAAGCACATGCACTTTGTGACCCCCATAAGCAGTGATTGACCTGAAAGGAGGAAGAGGAAAGACCCCACTCCATACCCTGTTGCCACATCTGAATTGTAGGTGCAGTATGTTTCATTTGTCCTTTCAACTCTTTTTATGCTTCCCTGTCCAAACAAACCTACTTAGTTGTTAATCAGGGAAATGTAGATCTATAAGTAAAGAGGGCTTACCACGCTTCTTCTTCTCTCAGCAGCAATGGCGAAACCAAATGCAACCAAGCAGAGAGCCACAACCAGAAGGTGCACCAGAGTGGACCCTCTTCCCTCTCCCATTTCTTCACCTCGTTAAGCAACTACACTACACCAGAGAGGATGAAAGAAGAAACTAGAAAGAAGAAAAGCAACACAACACAGCGAGTGACTCAGTGAGTGGGAGCTAGGCAGCGTTTCATAAAGCTGTCGGGGGAACACAACATCCTGCGAATCTTCCACCCGCGCGTACATTACACATTCCAGCACGCGCCCTTCAAAACCTCCTATTTCTTTCTCACGCGCCCCTCCGTTCTTGTAACTTACAAGCCTACCAAGAGGCAGGCTTCAACTTGGCTAGTTTTAAGTGTGGTAGAGTCCATGCTAGTTATTGTGCGGCCCTGATGACCATAATTACATGCGCTCCCCAATTGTTTTATGGTCAACACGAAATTCTAGAGTGGAAAAGTGGTTAGTAGCTATTACCAATTTTTCGTTACTTTAAATTTTAAAATTAATTAGTAGCACTTTGTTTGAAGCATTAACTTACTTTTTTTAATTGGCATGTTTTGGTCATGGCAAGAACTTTATTTATTTATGTTGGATATTTTTACATACAAATAAAAGAAAATTCTGCTTTTCTTTTTTCTGGTCGGAACAAATAAACAATCCTAAATCCCCTATTCCCCTCCTCCCCCTTTTCACCACAACAATCAGCAAAGAGTTTCAACGAAATCTCTGGAGGACGCTGCTCCCAGGTTCTTGATTCGCCAGCCCTACTGGAGTTAGCATTTCATACCATCCAAGTAGGCCTTTCCATTAACAACCAAGAAGGAGAAATCAAAATGAAAGCCTTTTTTTATATCCAAGTCCAAGTCCAAGTCCAAGTCCAAGTCCAATCATATCTAACAGGAAAAAAGAAAATTTAAGCAGATAATGAATTAGTTTACCGAAAACTATAACTTCAATTTTCATTTTGGACGTAGGCCCGTCTGAAAACGAAAAAGTATTTTTTTTTGGACATACAATAACAAATAACAAATGGTCCTAGGACCTGTGGCCCCATCATGTACCCCAAAAAAAAAAAAAACAAATGGTCCTTGTTTTTATTTTATCATTCTTCTCATTGTTACATGATATGCAATGCAAAATGATTTTCCCCTAGATAAGAAACCTGTATTAAGAATAATGTCCTTAAAATCTCGAAGAATATGACCATGGAGCAGAGCAAACGCCATTGTCTATCAAAGTGAGAGTTTGAAACAAAACAGAGGAAGTGGCTTCTTTGGTGTCATCTGCAATCGCTGCTTCCATTAAGGCATTAACTGCATCACCCTTTGGTGTCATGCAGGACTATTGAAACCTCTATAATACTGTATTACTACCATATTTGAATTTAGTAGCGATATGTATATATAGTCAATTCAAATACCTTTACATCTAATGTTATGTTATTAATAAGGTTGCGAGTTCGGTAATATTAATATATAATGTAAAGTGAGTTCTTCAAATTTCCTTTTTATTTGCAACTTAAAAAGTACTACGTAGAAACTTCATATTTAAATACCAAAATTGTTATTAACATAATATATTTTGATATTTTAAAGTGTCTACCTTATAAATGATTTTAAAACAAAAAAAAATTGTCATATCCTTATCTTTCGTATCCAAATTATACGGTAAATACTAGTTCTCTTCAGTTTTCAGACAAAACTTGAAGCACGCTACAATAATAATCTTAAGAAAAATGGATTAGAAAAGTTTTACGAATGTTTGAATTACAGGTATGGCCTCCCCACAAATTTCACCTGAATCCATATATTAGAGATGATTAACTAAAGAACAAGAATCCATATATAAAAAGTTTAATTTGCATGAAACTTTCTCACATCTTATGAGAATGAAATAATATATAACGTGGGTTCAGAGAAGGTATTGAAGTAGCTTGAAGAGGCAAAGAAGAAATATACAATAGTTTCATTATTCCATAAATGATTGACCTTTTAGATGCCACAAAATGCAAATTGTCTCCAAGTTATTACACTAATAGTGGAGCGGGTATAGTTCCAAATTAGAATGTTGAATGAGCACGTGTATAGGAATAACTCTGCCGACAAATAATTGCCACCTTGAATTTAGCAATTGTACTTAGTGTTTTGACATATATGGTTTAGATTTGGCGGCAAATAAAGCAGATAATAAGTTATAGCCAAAATAATATAGCTACATACTACAATTCAATCATACATATCCTCATGGGGCATAATTGAGTTAACTGCCAATGGAGATGGAGGTTAGTTCCACTTTGAACCAATGTAAAGGGTCGAGAACAGAAGAGAGGAAGTTGAATAGACACAGAATAAACCAACAGCAGCAGTCATATACTATAGGTATATTCTAGTTCTACCTATTCCTATCCAACTGGCACCTGATGAGGATAAGATATGATATTGACCCTGTCTACATTTTGCTGGTGCTAACTTCATCATGATAAGGATACTTTCGGCCTGCGCCCCAAAACCAACATCTATACATCACAAACAAATGCCTAGCTAGTTGATTTCATAAAATTTTATCAAACTTTTTTTCTTTTTCTTTTAGTCTCATCTCTTGTATAGTGTTTATACATACTTTTTTGTTTGGTCTTTTTAATAATGATGTAGGTAAATTTTGGAGTAGTCCATCCATCAAAACCAGAACTTAGCATGTATTTATAGAGGTGATTAAATATTGATTGCTTTGAGAAAACTCAAACTTGAATTTACATAAACTCGAAACAGGAACTCAGCCATGCAGGGTATACTATTTGTTTTCTTATTTTCTAATGAATTACGGAAGAGTTGAATCTTCTATTAGAGCTTAATTGTTGCAAAGGGGAATCAGAGGATGAAAGTAAAGAGAGTAAAATGATTGATTAGTGACTTTTCTCATAACCAAAAATATATCCAAGGATCTAAAATAAATCTCATGATCAGTTTATTATATTTGCATATAGGGATAGCTTTTCAATTAAGAAGTTGTATATATTGTTTACCAACATGATGAGAATTGACAATGTAATTTTGTTCATAATTATTTTATAACCTTCGATTATGAGTTGAGGAATTACCTAAACGAAATTATAGAAAAAGTAGGTTGGAGATACAAAATCAGAGTTCCTAATATTTTGAGTTTATCGTTTTTAATGTTGGCGAGTATACCTATAAAGATTCTACGCTCAACAAGTTAGCATGTATAAGAAGTACTAAATTAAAGACCATACTTAAATACATGTGTTTAAAGTAATGCATATATCATGAGATTATGATATCATTATGAGCTCCTCTTTTTATATAATTCTGATATTATGAATAATCTTTTATATTTAGTTGAATTTAGGACAGCGAATTGCCCTTTTCTTCGTGTCCTCGATTCCTCGGCTCAATTTCCTTAACTTTTTATAGTTAACGTTGTGACCTTCTCTTTTAATCAGAGGTGATATTACTACGGCGAAAAAAAAACACTAGTAAACTTCTATATATTTGTGATAAAATAAACGTTAATAAATAAGGATAGAAATAGGTTTCAAAAATAATATAGAAAAAAAGACTTGTTCTTGCCTGGATGTTCCGATGTATAACTCGCCTCCTGATGAGAGTCGCCGAGTTTCTTAGTTAGGATGTGATATACGTCAATGATAAATAAAACGGTGGGGAGGAGACCTACAAAAGACAATATGATGCCCAAGTAAGTAAGTATTCTAGTGAGGTTAAGTTTTTAAAAAAATTACACATACCTCAAAGACCTTTTCGGTCTGTTTTATATAGTCTGGAGAATAGGAATAGCCGAATAATAACGTCTGCAAGAGGAGTTAATGGTTTATCCGGCATTATGGAACAAAGGTCGGTTATGATACTGTGTTTAAATCTTCGGTTACGTTCCCGAGTTATAATCGTGTAACTGACGTGTACTGGTCATATCAGAGCCCCCAAACTTGGCCTAGTCTCGATGAAGCAGGTTGAGCTTTTAAGCTTTTAACCGAGTTATAGCTCGGCAGGGGAGCCCCCAGGTCAACGTGGCTCAACGTTTATTTATTATTTTTGTTGGCACCTGAAAAGACTTAAAGATTTGAATATATTGAAAACAAAAATCGTTAATATTGGTGCAAGTTCCAAAGCAGTTTCCCAACCGTTGATGATATGGCACCTTGAATGGTTTGTGATTAACAATGGAACTGAACAGTTTATTAAGTGAATGGTTAAAGTTTATTTTGGATTTTTGAAAGAATTGGAAACACGCTTCTTGCTTTAACTAGCGTCGTTTCGGAAATTCAAGAAAAGAGGAAATGAGTAAAAGAGGTTAGTGAATACCCTCCCCTTTGGCTTTTTATCCTTCATTGCTTGTTTTAGTTTTCTGAAAGATGGGTGAAAAAAAGTTGAAAACTTTGTCTAAGATCAAAGATGATAACTCCTATGACTGGGTTGTTGGTGATGTGAAAATACGGGCTTCCCTCTTTGTTGATAAAGAGCGTTGTGAAGTAAATATAAGTAAGGTGGTAAGGCCTGGTTTTCGTGTGGAACTACTGCCATGCAACCGATCTGATTGTGTTTTTCATAGAAAAATGGATTTTGAAAGTTTCTTCATGTATAGTTCTGTACTTGAAGAACTCCACGGGAGGTTACCCTTTACAGATTTTGAATGTGATGTTTTAACACAAATGAATTGTGCATCCTCCCAGCTACATCCTAATGGCTGTGCGTTTTTGAAATATTTTCAAGTTTTATCTTAATTTCTCGAAATTGAACCTGAATTGGAGCTTTTTTTTCGCTTTTTTAAGTCAAAGGGGTCTAGAAAGGTTTATGGGTTAACCTAAATAGTACTCATGGATTTGCTATTTTTAAACTTTACAAATCTTCTTTAAAAGATTTTAAAGAGATGTTCTTGAAGGTGAAGTCAGTAGATGAAGATTTTCCGTTTTATCTTGATGAGAATTTAGGAGAAACCCATTGTACTGGTATTGTCAGCCCCAGCATATATTAGGTCCCGAGCTTATAACTCCTCGTAACGAATGTATAATAGCATATTTGGCCGAGATGGATGATAAGGGTGGTCTGATTTCTGTATTTGAGTTGCTTCCATGGGAGGAGGATAAGTCGTCTGTCTTAGAATATTTTGGTGAGAGGGCTATATACTAGACTAGATTAGCACTGTCATTTTCATTTGTCTGGTGAATGTTTTTATAATTTTGCAACTAGTAAATATCCAGGGGTGTCGGCCTCAAGCCTTAGAGCGCGTCTCAGAAACAAAAATTTTGTGGGATCATCCTCAAATCCTGACAAGATGGAGGGTGGGGCTGAGGTTAACCAACCACCACCTAGGAAGAAGAGAATTGTTTTCAAAAAGAGGAAATCAAATATGATTAACCTAGATGAGGAAGAAAAGGGTATTCAGCTTGGGGAGCTAATGAGTTTCACTAGTAAGCAGGAGAGATTGCATAGTTTTGATGATGATGGAGATGGGTCGTCAGTTTGGGACAAAAAAATTCTATTCAATGTCGTTACTGATGAGGTTGTCCAAGCTTCATCGAACATATCAAGAATTGAAGAGGTTGGAGATGTAGGGGTTGATCAGTTTTTACAGGTCAGTGTTGAAAATTTTTTTATTTCCATACATATAATTGATCAAAATTACTTACTGTTTATACGAAAATGGAATTGTAGGTTTTAGGTTTTTTCCTTGCTAGCATAGGCCCTTGTCAAGAAAAAAGGCACAGGAAACTATTGCTAAAAATGACCGAAGAGATTGGCCGAAAAGGACAACTAGAAAGAAAAGAGACAGCTCTGTCCGAATTAGAAAAGAAATTGTCCTCTGTGGAAGAGGAGCTGAAACTAATGAAAGAGAGTCATGAGAAAGACATGGAAGCTTTGAAAAAGAAAGAAGACAAGGCTTCTAAATTGAACATTCAAATTGTTGAAGTTACTTTGAAAATGAAAGAGATGGAAAATACTCGAGAAGCTGATATTTTGGATGCTTTTGCGAGGGCTTTGAGCATGCTGTTACGCAGGCAAAATTTTTTGCTCCTGATTCTGATTTTTCTGCTATGGACCCAAGTAAGATAATCCATGATGGTCAGTTGGTAGATGATGAAGAGGTAGCTGAAGAGGGTGATGACAACCTAACAGATTAAATTGTAGGAGAAATGCTTTGTTGTTCTTATTTTGCGTTTTGTCGACTGTCTGAATTTGTGACTTTTGTTAGGATTGTGGAACTGTTTAAATTGTAATATGAAGTAAGAATATGTTAGCTTTTCTAGAAACTGTTGCTTTGAACGTTTTGTGTTCAGTTGCTTTGACCGATTTAGGCATGATCTGTGCCTAATTGAATGATCGATTCCCTGACTAAGAAGGGTCTGGTAATATATATTGATCATACTAAGCAATAGTTAGCTTAATATATTTTTACAGAAGATAAACCGTAGTTTGAAATAATAATGTTTTAAGTAAGAAAAATTATTGGTGATTGATAGCCATGGATTTAGTTGAATATGCTGTTTTTGAAGGATAACTGCTGTGCATAAGTAACTGTAAGTAATAAATATGCAAGGACATAGTAAAATGTATTTTTTTATTGTAATACCTTTACAAAAAAGGTCTCAGAATAGCTAGCCTCGTTAAAACCTCCACGAGCAAAACCCTCTAGGGGAAAATCTCGGGGTAGAAAAAAGAGTACTAGCATGTTCTTGTTGTTAACTGTAGTAGCGCTTTAGAGAACTGATATTCCAGGTGCTAGGCATTTTGGTGCCATCCAATGTCTCCAGTCGATAAGCTCCTCGACCGACAACCTCATATATTCTGTAAGATTCTTCCCATCTTGAAGCGAGCTTACCATGAGAGGGGGGTTTTCTAGCATATTTAGTTTTTCTTAACACCAAATCTCCCACATCAAAAGATCGAAAATGTACTTTCTTGTTATTCTACGGGCTATTTGCTGTTAAAGTGAGTTATGGTGTACAGAAGCCGTGTTTCGTATTTCTTCGATTAAGTCAAGCTCGGCTAGTCAGGTTTGGTCAAAATCCTCGTCCTGTGTCCTCAGGGAGTGTTGTGAAATCTCAATAGGTATCATAGCCTCGGATCTGTACACCAGACGAAATGGTGTTTCCTTAGTTGTTGAATGTACTATGGTGTTATACCCCAAAGAATTTCAGGAATAAGCTCGGCTCAGAGGCATTTAGCGTTGTCGAGTTTTTTTCTCAAAGCTTGTAGAAGGACCTTGTTAGCAGCTTCAGCTAATCCATTTGACTGTGGGTGTTCAACCGACGAGAAATGTTGCTTGTTCTGTATAAATTCTACAAAAAGGTCTTAGATTTTTGGTCGGTAAACTGGCGACAATTGTCAATGATGATATGGCAAGGTATACCAAATCTACAAATTATATGTTTCCAGACAAATGATATCATTTGGGAGGACGTTATTTTTGCTAAAGGCTGGGCTTCTACCCATTTAGAGAAATAATCAATTTCCACAATAAAAATTTTTACCTGTCTTGGA
>NC_029780.3:112937100-112979666 GCF_000817695.3 Arachis duranensis | reverse complement strand
CTGATTGAATGGCTAGCTTACCTCTGAGTGATGGAGGTTTTCTGCTGGTATGTTGATGATTGGAGCATGTTTCTGGCAACTATCGCAAGCTTTAACTTTTTGTCGGAAGTCATCCCATAATGTTAGCCAATAAAACCCTGCGAGAAGTATCTTTTGCGCTAGGCTTCTGGCTCCAGTGTGGATCCCGCAGATGCCATTATGGGCCTCGGCTAAAATAAGGTAAGACTCCGATTTGTCTAAACATTTTAAAAGAGGTCGAGAGTATCCTCGCCTATACAGAGTATTGTTTAGTAGAGTAAAGAAGGAGGCCTGTCACGGTTATGCCATCTGGAATAACCCCATCTTGGAGATATTAAATATAAGGCTTTTGCCAACTATTTCCATCATTGATATTAAAAATGCTGGCTGTATCAATGCTCGGTTTATCTAACATTGATTGTAAAAGAGTTACAGTTTTTGGTTATGTAATGGCTAGTTTTGATGAAATATCAGTACGGTGATTTTGATCCCAGGGGATATGGTTAATCTCAATTTTGGAAAAACTAGTTTGAAGGTTTTTAACCACATCCAGATATTTTAACAAAATGGGATCCTTTGTTTGAAAACATTGACTAACTTGTTGAACAACCAATAGGGAATCACATTAAACCTTAATAGCATTAATCTGTTAATTAGTGGCTAACCTGAGCCCAGCAATGAGGGCCTCGTATTCGGCCTAATTATTACATGCTTTAAATGAGAAATGAAGAGAATGCTCCAGCACTATGCCATCCTGATTTTCAAGGAGGATGCCCGCTCCTGATCCCTAAGGGTTTGAAGCACCATTGACAAATAATACCCATTCGAAGCTCCCTTTGTCGGGTGTTTGAGCAGTGAGTTCGGCAACAAAGTATGTCAAATACTGTGATTTGATAGATCCCCGAGGTTGATATTAAATATCACACTCAGAAAGTTCAATTGACTACTTGATCAACCTTCGTACTAGATCGGGTTTGTCGAGCACCTACCTAAGTGGCTGCCCTGTTCGGATATTAATAACATGACTCTGAAAATACAGTGACTTGCTTACAAAATAAACAGGTTGCTGAACCTTGTCATTTTCTGTAACAAGAACAGAGCTAAGAGTTGAGTCAGTACTAGATAAGTATAAGTAAAGTGGCTCTCCGAGCTTAGGTTTTTGTAAAACCAGTGGTTTTGAAAGGATTTGTTTTAAACTAGTAAATGCAGTTTCACAATTTTCATCCCATTGAAAATTCATATTTCTTTGTAAACACTAAAAAAAGTGAGAAGATTTAGATGCCAAACAGGGTAAAAATCTGGATAAGGCTGCCAGTCTTCCAATCAGTCGCTGGACCTCTTTTATTGTCCTGGGGCTTTGCATGTCCAATATCGCTTGACACTTTTATGGATTTGCTTCAATACCTCGGCTAGTCAGAATGAACCCGAGGAACTTGTCCCCCCGAACGCCAAAGGCGCACTTTTCAGGGTTTAACCTCATATTGTATGATCGGATCTGTGCAAAAAATTCCTCAAGATCGGCAACGTGAGAACTTCCGATATGTGTTTTGGCGACCATGTTGTCAACGTACACTTCGATATTCCGACCTATTTATTTGTCAAAGATTATGTTCATTAATCTCTGGTAAGTGGCCCCTACGTTCTTAAGACCAAAAGGCATGATGGTATAAAATAATTACCATATGCAGTTATAAAAGCTATTTTTTTCTTGGTCTGATGGATGCATAAGGATCTGGTTATAACCAGAATATGCATCCATAAAACTCAAGGTACCATAACCACAAGAGTTATCAACCAAAGTGTCAATACAAGGTAAGGCATATGCATCTTTGGGCAAGCTTTATTTAGGTCGGTAAAATTGACGCACATGCGCCATTTACTGTTGTTTTTCTTTACCATAACAACATTGGCCAACCACGTTGTAAATCTGATTTCTCGGATGAAGTTGGCGTCAATGAGCTTTTTAGCTTCCTCCATCGAGGCTAAGCGCTTCTCAGTACCGAGATTACGTTTTGCCAGTCGGTGAGTAATCACGGGCTGGTCAATTCCTGGCATGTCACCGGGAGTCCAGGCGAAGAAATAAGCATTTTGGCTTAGGAAAGTGTTTAGTTTTTCCCTTTCTTCTTCCTTTGAGGATGTACCTACAAAAGTAAATTTTGTTGGATCGTCAATTAAAATTACTTTGGTTAGCTCTTCGTTTGGTGTTGGCCGATCTTCAAAGTCGGTCGTTGGATCTAACTCGGCCATCGTTGGTTGTTTGCTCTAAACAACATTAACTTGTGTTCCTCTTGTTCTACGTTTTAGTGGCTTGAGTCTTGTGTTGTAGGACTGTCGAGCTTCTCGATTATCGCCATGAATTGTGGGCACCAAGTTATCCTGGACATAAAATTTTACACAAAGGTGCACTGTGGACACTATTACCTCAAATTTATTTAAGAAGGGCCTGCCAAGTATAAGGTTGTATGGGCTAAAATAATCCACCACGAGATATTGAATATCTTGTGTTTTAGATAGTGGGTGCTCACCGAGTGTGGTTTGTAACCACACTGAGCCCAAGAGTGGCACCCGCTCTCCTGAGAAGCCTACCAAATCTCCTACGGATGGCTGGAGGATGTTGTTGCTTAATTTCATTTTCTCAAATGTTGAAAAGAATAAGATCAGCACTGCTAACAGGGTCTTGTAGGACCTTTCGAACGATCAAATCTCCTAATTGAATTGATATGACGACCGGATCGTCCAAGATGATGTCATTGCTATTGAAGTCTGAGGGATGAAAAGTCATCTCTGGTATGGTTGCAGTCAATGTTCTGAAAACCGGTTCGAACCGGCCGGTCGGACCGTGAACCGGACCTAAAAACGGATCGATTAATCATTAAAACCGCAAAATTAAAAAATCGGCATTGAACCGGCGAACCGGCCGGTAACCGGTCGGTCGAACCGAACCGTGACCCGGCCGGTTTTTAAGTAAGCAACAAAACGCTGCCGTTTTTGAGTCCCCCTGAAGTCTGAATCCCTAAATCACGAAAACTCCCAAAGGCCAAGGCTAAGACTGAGATCCCTAATTCCCTTTGTTGCTCTCTCTGCTTCAGTGGTTCCCAACTTCCCATTGTTGATGATTCTTCTTCGAGAAAGCTTGCTTCACTGAAGTCACTGGCATCACCGCGTCACATGGGTCGAGGGCTCGCCGTCGAGACACGCCGTCGCGCCACCTAGAGCCGTCAAGAACTGTACTGAGAAGTGAGAACGTCTCAGTGCCTCACTCTCACACGGGTCAAGCAACCGCCGTCGAGCCACCGCCGTCATGCCACCGCAGCAGCCATGGAGAACTGAAAAGGTGCCTTCGCTGTCTCCCACCGCCTGACTCTCACTCTCCCTATTGCATACTTGCATGTTCTGCCTTGAAGGTGCCTTCGCTGTCTCAGTGTCTCCCACTCTCCCTGTTTTAATTTTCTTTGAACTGTGTAGTGTGATTAGTTGATTATTCAAACTGATTAGAGGTATTTTACTTTGAATTGGAAGTTTGAAACTGAGCTGTGATTCAAGATGATGAACACCGAAACTATGAATTGGTTCAATTCTGTCTCCCTGTTTAATTTTTCTTTGAATTGTGTAGTGTGAAACTGTGAAGTGTAAACTGAATCAAGTTCAACATGAAACTGAACTGTGATTCTCCCTGTACTATGATTATTAACTAGTGAGTGATTAGTGAAACTGATTACTGAGACTGAACTGTGATTCAACATGATGAACTATGAGTGTGGTTAATAATTGTTGTTAACTGATTAGTGATTAACTGTGAATGAAGCTTTTGTCAAAGTTAAAAGAATGTATCTGATCAATTGCAACATGCATTGTTACTGTTATACACAGCAATTTGATGATTTGTTTGATCTTTGTTGCCAGTGTTGGTGTGTGTTGATGGCCTGAAGTTTTGAGCTGTTTGTTAGATATGAGTTTAGATTGTGATAAATTTTGATAATTGTTATGTTTTGAGAAAGTTTGGCTCAGTGATTACGTTGAGCTTAATTGCAGAAGAGGTCTTACTACTTTGTTGAATGCTGCAGTTTAATCACCAAATTAAACTCTTTTAGTCTACTCTCTACATCTCTTTCTACCTACTCTATCTGTGTATATGCACATTTTAATTTCTTGCAAGCAACTCATTGTGAATAAACATGGTTTCCATTGTTTACATGAGGGATTTTTTGAGGTATATATACTTGCTTCTTTTATATTTCTTTCATTTATTTACTCTTTTGATTTGCTGCTTGTTTGGTCTTGTATATGATGGATTATTATTGCCGTCTGTCTGCAAAACACATGCATAAATGAAATTGTGCAGATCAAATAGAATGTGATTATTAGCATATTTATTCTTTGTAAATTAATTCTTATGTATGTTGGTGGACATCTCTCTAGTTGAACCAAGTTCAATATCAATTCATTAATTCCTTTAATACATTTATAAAAGTCTCTTATCTATACTCTTAAAAGACTAAGTAATTCTAATGGGCATAACTAATACCCTTCCTAATATTAAATCGTAACATGTAGTGGCCACTGTTTATGAATATCAGAATCAGAAGTATGCAAAATCAGCAGAGGATGCTGTTGCTGATGTTCTCAGAGCAGGTGTTTTATTTGCCATTTTCATTTCAAGTGGATAAATGGTTTCACTGAATTCAATTTTTGTGCTGCTGAATAAGGCAAGGGATTGTGAATATGAATGAATATGATTGATGACAAATTTGGATGTTGGCATTTTATGTTTAGTTGGTTGATTTTCTTATTTGACTTTTGAGTTTGTATTTGAATGAGATTATAACATTCTGATTTATATAGTACTTTTAATTCGGATGATATTTTAAAGTTTATATTAAATTATAATTATGTTTTAATGTTTTTATTTATATTTTATTTATTATTTTGTTATAAAACGGTTTTTTCGGTTCAACCACGATCGAACCGGTTGAACCTGTGAACTAGTAAACCAGTAACTAAAGCGGTTCGATGACCGGTTCGGTTTTCAGAACCTTGGTTGCAGTCCTTAGTTGCTCATTAGTAGTATGTTCGGCTGTTAACATGGTCCGATACGTGCGTTTCCGGGCCGAGCTTGTATGCCCTCCACCGGCTTATCCACCGGAGATGTAATTGATCACACCTCGTGGTGGTATAGGAGCTTTTTCCTTCTCACGGGATGACGCGCCTATCAAGGATGTATCGTTGCTTGGTACGGCTCTCTTCTGCATATGCCCAGCAATGTACTTCTCTAGATGTCCTTGTCTTGCCAACCGTTCTAGAAGATCCTTAGCAATGACACATTCGTCGGTTTTATGTCTCTGTTTTTGGTGGAAGGTACAATACTTGGACTTGTCGATGTTCTTTGGTTCCGGATAGTTGTCTGTCTTCCAGGGCGGCTTGATCAGCTTTGCACTGAGGATTTCTTTTATAATGTCATCCCGGTTTGTGTTAAACTGGGTGTATGAGTCGTATGGAGGTACCGGCTTGAAAGTCTTTTTGTTATCTCGAGGCTTATCATCGTCTTTGGCGCTTGACGTTTTTTCTACTTTTCGCGCCTGGCAAAGTTCTTCGATATCTATCTGACATTCGGCTTTTTCTCGGAACTCGGCTAAGGTTTTTGGCTTGGCCACAACGATGGCTTCTTGGAACTTGCCTGGGCGTAGCCCACTTTTAATAGCATGCAAATGCACCTCAGGATGAAGGTCGGGAATGCGCATAGCGATCTTTGTAAAACGTGTGATACAATCATTCAAACTCTCCTGTTGGCCTTGTTTGATGGTATTCAGGTAGTCGGAATCATGCAAGTATATTGCCGATACTGCGAAGTGGTCCTCGAACTACTTGGCCAACTCCTGAAATCGTGAGATAGAATCTGCAGGCAAAGAGCAAAACCAATCAAGTGCAGGACCATCTAAAAACGAAGAAAAACAAAGAAATAAAATAGGATCATCAGATGCACCATTTACTATCATGATAGATCAGAATTTCTTGAGGTGTTGCTTTGGATCTCCTAACCCATCGTAAGGAGTAAGGGTCGTCGGCAGAGTGAACTGCCGAGGCATTTGATAGTTCATGATATCGGACGTGAAGGGTCCAACGGAATTGTCAGGTTCAGTCTCCTCATTTTCTAGTCCTCTATTATTGTTATTGCGAGGAGTTTTAGATACGTGTGTTGGTTCCGACCGATGCTCTTCATTCTCCTGGCGCTCTTGACGATCATTATTGTGTTCAGTCGGGCATTAGCTAATTCTGTAATTTGGTTTTGCATTCTTTGGTTTTCTTCAGCCATTCGCTGATTTACCTTTGCCATGTGCTGATTTGCCTGTTGTAACTTGGTTACCATCCGAAGAAGTTCGGATGGGATAGGGGGAGGCACATCCGCCATGGAGAGACGTCAAGGTTTTTAGGGCCGTTAAAAAAAGGGTGTTCAAAAACCCTCGGGTCCCATGGTAGGCGCCAAATGTTCTTGCTTGGATGTTCCGATGTATAACTCGCCTCCTGATGAGAGTCGCCGAGCTTCTTAGCTAGGATGTGATATACGTCGATGATAAGCAGAACGGCGGGTTAGGGATCTATAAAAGGCACTCCGACGCCCAAGTAAATAGGTATTCTAGTGAGGTTAAGTTTTTAAGAAAATTACACATACCTCATAGACCTTTCCGATCTGTTCTTTATAGTCTAGAGAATGGAAATAGTCGAATAATAACGTCTACAAAATGAGTTAATGGTTTATCCGGCGTTATAGAACAAAGATCGATTATGATACTGTGTTTAAATCTTCAGTTATGTTACTAAGCTATAATCGTGTAACCGACTTATACTGGTTATATCAGGACTAATACCGATTCGGCAGTTTGATCTATGCTATGATTTATTATTCATGGACGTTGATAAGATCCTTCCATCTAGCAGCACCTTAGGATGGCATAGCCTTCAAGTTAAGGGCGAGATTCAAATGGATTTTCTAATCCTGTTTTTGTCCGCAGTCTCCTTTGAAACAGAAAAAGCATTTGTCTAAAAAAAAAGGGGTTTCTCAATTTTAATAAAAAAAGTGGCGAATACAGACTTTTTTGAAGGACATCCACTTAGTTTCACCCAAGCTTCATCCTGGTCATAGATAGATCACCCAAATTCGGGTCCATAAGCAGTGACAATTGCCCTATGAAGACTCGCTTTCACTACGGCTCCGATAGTTTCCCTTAACCAAGCCACTGTCTATGAGTCGCCGGCTCATTCTTCAACAGGCACGCGATTAGAGCCCCGGACTGTTCTCCTCCCACTACTTGGGATATATATATGAAGATTGAAAAATGACAACCCTTTAAATATACTATAAATAATATCTAACCAGTTTGAAAACATGATTAATTTAACGATTATATTACGTGTATATTAAAATCAATCACTAAAATTAATTATTAATATAAAATACATATTAAAATATAAATATATATTAAAAATAAATTATATTATACATATATTTATATATAAATAAATTAATAACTAATTTCAGCGATGAATAATATTTTTGTTAATTTAATTATCATGAACAAAATACTACATAATTTTTAAAACATAACAATATATACACATAAATAAGTTAGTCCTCCTTAAATAAAATAAGAATATAACTTTCGTACATATAAAAGAATCATAAATTAAATGTATATCACAAGTTTTTATTATAGAATTGAAAATATATCATATAATTTTTATATATTAAAGTCGCATAAAGTATTAATTCAATTTTTTTTTTCATTCGGTTGTCACCCTTGCTTGGTACAGGTAAAGGGACCAAAGGAAGAAGGATCCAATGCATTTATTTGCATCATCGGATTCAACAACGAAGCGAGGGTAAAGTGCACTTCATCAATTCCAACGTTTATTTAATGCACAATTCTTCTCTTCTCATGCATCTCTAGACTATAGACATCATTGTCTTTGTTTTTATGTTGTTCCTTAAGTCCTACACTACCAGCTGCCTTACGTTTCCCCTTTCATTGGATTTTATGTAACCAAATGTGTGTCACACGGAGACAATGAAAATAATTAATAAATAATAATAAAGCATAAGTATGAAGTAACTGTTTGGAGGTGATAATCTGATAAAAGATGAAAGAGTAGTGGGTATGATAAGAATAATATATAGTATCCGATATAGGAAATAATTAAAGCAGAGTTTCTCCCCTGCACGTCTGAATATGTGAGTCCAGAATCCACTTTAATTCTGGGACTGGACAGTTATAATTATATGTGAATCTGATTCCTTTAGATATTTCAAGTTACAAACTTACAATATAGCGTAACTGTTATGGTGTTAATGTAAGATTGGGACGTGTGACGACGTGTCTTATTTAATAGTGTACCAAACTCACATGTGGTGTTAGTTGACCACATTACCAGCCAATTACTTAATTAGTGATTACAAGAGAGATTAAGTGGCGTAATTAATAAGTTAATTAAGATTGGAGGAAAGAAAGACATGGTAGTAAATACATGGAGAAGAGTGAAGATTAATAAACGTAACAGAAATTAGGGGGATGATAGGGTAGGTAGCTCATTCCTCATTGCATGTAATGTGGAATTGGGATTTGGTTGTTGAGGTTCCAGATATCATAGTCCCAAACAACATCACTGTACATGGCAGCAGTGAAGTCTTCACCCATGAAGTCCATGTCCCACCCAGGATGCCATGCAGATCCCCATGACATCTGTTCATCCATCCATGGTGCCATCATCATCATCATGTTCTCCTCACAGTTACTAGTATCCTCACCACCAGTAGGCGTAATAACCACCTCTTTGCTGTTATTGTTGTTGTTGTTGCTGTTGCTCTCCTCCACCCGCTTGTGCTGCTGCTCAGCGGTAGTTGCCTCTTTCTTGGCTTTCTTCTTGCCCATTATTACAGACACATCTTCAGGCTTGGCAGCAGCAGTAGCAGGAGGAGGAGGAGGAGGATTCATCATGATGTTAGCAGGTGCCCTTTGCCTCTTCATGGAGTTAGAAAGGGGGGAGGAATGGGTTGTGACTTGTGAGTAATGAAAAGTAAAAGGGAGTATTTATAGCAGAGAAGAGAAGTGGATGGACAAGTTGGTTAGGTCATGTGAGGGAATGAATAACCGGCATTGCCCCTCTCTCTTGACGACAAAATATTTTGCCCCAACCGAGTCAAACTCTGCATCTGGCCCACTTTTATGCACTTACACTCACCTCCCCAACTACTACTATACACACCCTAGTCTCTATGCAAACCAAAATTCACGTTTTCTTCTACCTATCATATTTTTCTCTTTTCATTAATACGCAATTCAAACACTTATTTCATTATTTTAGTTAATCTATCCAGGTTCAATATAGATATGCTAGTGCATGCTTTCTTTTACGGTTATCTATACTACCTAATTAACTGTGAAATCGTGCATCCACATGCTCATCCAACCCATCCTATGCCTAACTGAATCCCTGCTTTTCTTTCTTTAAATTTTTTATTTAATTTATCCTCCTTGGAGTATTGCTATGCATGGGGACCAAAAACAAGCCTTAGATTGGCGCTAACTCAAGTTCCAACTTTTCAGAACAAAAATATTAGGACTTAGGAGTCAACCGTAAAAAAAGAATTAAATTAATATTAATTTAAGAATTAAGTACAATTTTGGTTCCTAAAATATTGGTCAAAAAATTATTTCGTTCTCAATTCTTTTTGTATACAATCGTTTTTAAGGTTTAAAATTAAATTTTAAAATGTTCTTTTAACTTAAATATTAAAATTTTGGATTAAATAAAAAAAGAAAAATAAGAGAAAGAGAATATTTCTTCTCTTTCGAAGGGAAAAGGAAAAAAGAAGAAAGGAGAAGGAAAGAAGAAAAAATTATCCACGATTCACTATGCCTCCGTTTCTGTCGTCAATTTCGTACGATTTTGGTTCCTAAAGTAAAGATCATTTTAAAATTAAGTTAAATCTTAAGGATGAATTTGTATGAAAAAAAAGATTGAGAACAAAAAAAAATTTTAATCTATATCTTAAAGATTAAAATTGTACTTAATCCTTAATTTAAATATAATTAAAATATTAAACACCTAACAATTTTCTTTTTAAAAATAATACTAGTCAATATAAACTACATATTTAGAGACACATTAACCATACCCATAAGCACATTCATGTGCATAACATTAATCATCTCATCACAAAAAAAGCATGTTAATTATGTACACAATTTGGTTTAGATAATAATATATATTTTTTAAATTTCTTTATGGGAGATGGGCTTAGAATGATTTTGTCCGTGCATGGTGGTGAGGGCAGTGAGTGGCGTGTGAATGATGGAAAAGAAAGGCAAATTAAAAGAGAGGCAAATGCATGTTGGGCAAGCGGCAGTAATTAGGAGAGGAAGCATAAGTTGATGAGTTTGCATAGAAATGAGATATGATTGGGAGAGGTGAAAGACATAGACAGTGTCAGCCTTCACAAGCAGCATGCCTACTCCAATATTGCACTGTTCCTAATATGCTCCTGTTGCATGCATGCTCCACTGTCGGCATAAACTCCAAATTACTCTGTGGGCCACACCTTTTTGCATCGCATCTCACAAGCATTCAAATCTCATGCATAAAGCTGGAAACTTGTTACCATCAACCATCAACACCAAATCCCCTTTCCCTCCCTCCAACTTGATCATTTCTTTTTTCTTTTTTCCTTTTTTTAGCCAAATATGAATATCCCATTATCCCCTCCAATTTTGTTGCTTTTCTCTTATTCCGATAACTACTACTTAGTATTTAAGGCCCACTCCCTTTCTCGGTGGGCCATACTCCCACTGGGCTTACTTACCCGAATAAAATAAAGTGGACCTCTATGTTCATTACATGTATAATAATTCATTCTCATTTTCTATTTGGCGGCAGAATTTAACACTTAGCTCTGCTTAAACAATAATGGCGTTTACAGATTACAGTGATACAACGAGCATTCAAACAAACGGAACATAAAAATAATACACACAATACAAATCAGATAGAGAAAAAAACCATAGATAGCTAGTAGGTCAATAATAAAAACCGAAAAATAATGTTTGAATTTTTTTTCTCTACACTCGCTCTTATATCCTAATTTTTTTATGATATAAAAAATAAATTTTTTATTTTTTCTTATCTTTTATTAATCATTTTCAATGTCAAAAAATAAGAAATATACAACTTATCATATAAATTTTTTTGTTGTTTACGATATTTTTCAATTCGAGAAGTCAACAATTAATGTATTATGGATTTAAATTCTATTAAAAGATTTGTTGTTAACTAACAAATTATAGTATACATAAAACATGATTTAATTTTTTACATTTGTTTAAGCAGATACTCGATTAATTCAAATTGTTTTAATCGAGTACTTTGTTAATGTTGTAATTGTGAGGAGTGTATGAAGTTAGTCCCAGATCAAATAAAACAAAAAAAATAAAAAATTTATAAGATGAGAGATTCATTAACTTATTATTTTAAAGGTTGAGAGCTCGACATGGTTGACCCAAGATATTTATCATTGAAGTAGGAAGCAAGTTGAGCATTAACATTAATATCCATGGATCATGGAGACTGTTTCCTAATGCAGTCGACGTTTTGCCACTTTAGCTGTCTCGGATCTCAAATCGGGTTTGCTGTTCATTGACAGCGATTGCAACTTGCAAATAGTAACTTCACATGCATGTCTGCCCATTCTGCTCTTCTTGTCTAGCTTGCTTTGTCCACTTCCGGATATTCAATTGACCACTTTTTTAATATTTACTCAATTTAAATTAATGCTTCAAATTCTAGCACATTTTTATTTAACAACTACCACTTTTAAAATTTAATATATCATATTAACTATTAAAAATTCGTTTTGAATCTATCGGTTCGTGCAATATACCCTTTGATTTATAGAGCTGCTAAGCTGGTGATCACTTTCAGTAGGTGGCTATGTGCTTATCACAAAGGGCAGTTAGCCTTAGCAAACTACTACCGCTATCTTTATTAATAATGGTCAAAATATTACTAATAATATCTATAGTGACTATAATATAGTAAGATGTTGAAATGAAAATTGGTGAGTGGCTGAGATCAGAGCAACTTTGCATTGATTTAACATGGTTGCATAGCGCGCGCCGCCACTATGTTAGAAATGAAATGATTGAAGAGAGCAACGTGTCACTGAGAAATAGAACACCATTATGGCAAGTTTGATGCACCACCACATGAATCACGAAATCTCGTTGAAATTCTGTTTAGGAAGCAAACACCGTCACAACACATTCTTTTTTATTGCCAGAGAAAACAATCAAAACGTTATGCTCTTATTTGTGTAATCTAGTAACAATGTCGATTTAAAATAAATAATGCACTACAAATGATGGATTATGTTTTAATGATTTTATTTTGAGGTTCAATAATCATGAGGTTTTATTTTAATCGATGTCCCCTAAGGGATAATAGTATCATAATGATGATTTATCCTCTTTCGTTGTTTTCCGGTAGACGGACCATTCTATTTTCGTTCTTTCTTTTTTTTTTTTGGACAGTCCTTTTTGTTTAAGAAAAAAATGTTCAGTTTTTACATTTTATCTCGGGGAAAGAATTCTGTTTAGGCCTTTATTGGGAAATCAAAGAAACAGGCCTATGTAAACCGTATTGGAATATGGGCTTTAACTGATTACCAGTAAGCAGTTGCGTTCTTTAAAAAGGAATTCAGTGTTTTATTTAATAACAAGTTTGCTACGTTTCATTGGTCTCGATTTAATAACAAGTTCAAGCTCATTATAAAGTCTGAACCAAGAAGTTATAACGGCCCATTAGTAAAAGTAGAAAAAAAAAACTAGATTACGTATAGTGCATCTTATTATTGTAAAATTGTAATTGTCTTTTAATTTTTAGGCTGCGTTTGATTCGGAAAATAAAATAAGATAAGATACTAAAAACAAAATATAAAATACAGAAATACATAAATTATTGTTCCTGTATCTTATTTGATAATAAATTAAAATAAATTTTAAAAATTTAATTTATTCTCATTTTTTTATTCAAAAAATTTGAGAAAAAAATATAATTATAAAAAATTAACAAAAATGAACATGATAAACACAAATATATTAATTTAATGTCTTTAAACATAATGTCTCTACTCATATCTTATTTGTTAAATATAATTTTGTATTTCTATATTTTTGTATTAGTATCCTATGCCTATAAATAAATGCTGTGTCAATTCTATTAATGAGTATTTTACTAATTTTAGGACATTTATTAATAATAGTACAAAAGACAAATTTTTTGTTTAAAACAATTTTTTCATTCTTATAAGTTTACGAATATTTAGATAAATTCGTTCTTTTTATGGTAATTGTATACTATGAATTCGAATTTGCCATGAACCCTACATAGTATCTACCATGTGGACTCTTGTAATATCTACATATGATACTATCATTAATTTATTATAGTACCATGAAAAAAAAAAATAGAGTTAAGTTTTAAAGTAGTTTTTAAAGTTGGACTTGAGTCTTAAAGTAGTTTTTAAAATTAATAGTTATCAAATTTCATCTTTAAATTTGTACTCTAGGATTCATAATATTTCCTAAGACGTTTTTTATTCATCGAAATTTTGAAACGACGTTGTTTTGAAAAAAAAAAGAAAGAAAGAAGAAAAAAAAAAGAAGAGAAGAAAATACGCTCTCCTTTTCCTTCCACAACCCATCCCCTTCCCTTTCTCCTTCTACTTCTCTAACCTGAGACCCTTTCCCTTCCTCTTATCCTTCCCTAACATGACACCCTCCCCCTCCCCAAACATGCTCTCACATTTATAACACTAAACACACGTAATTCTCCTCAACTTTTGTTGCCGTCGCCTCTCGTCGCCTCTGCTTCAATACCGTGTCACTCAACCCCTTCCCCAATCTAGTTTCTCACACTCAAACACGGTAAAAACAGAGGCAAAGCACAAAGTCTCAACTTTCATTGTCGTCGCCGCGCCACAAGTCAACCCCGCTACATCAACACATCGTCTCGTTTTTCGCCGCTACTGCTCACTTCTACCTACCTCTCTAGTTGTTGCTGTCACTGCTCGTGCATCGGCGATCTTCTCTTGTCTTCTCTCTGTGTCCTTCTGTCTTCCTCTTCCCTCCTCTTTCTCCGCCATAGTGAGTTTTTTTTTTATTCAATCATTATTTTTTAATGTTCTGGATGATTGTTGCTGCTGATTCTGTTTCAATATAACAACAACGATTGATTTTAGTTGTTTTCTATTCTATAATTATTGTTGATTTTTTTTATTATTGCTATTTTTTGTGCTTGTTACTGTTTACATTGATTGATGTTTGCTATTTAAGTTGATCGATCCTTTTTTATTGATACTGATTTTTTTTGTGATATTTTGTGTTGCTGGTTTTTTTTTTTTTGTGATATGTTGAAGAAGAAGAATAGAGTTAAAGAAGAAAGTATTAGGGTTTTAGGAGGGGATTGCTGTTTTTTTTTAAATATAAAACATTGATGTTTTAACAGAAATTAGTTCGGCTCAATTTTTCAATAAACAAAAAATGTTTTAGGGATTACTATAAGTCCCGGAATGCAACTTTAAAGATAAATTTAGGGAATTATTAATTTTAAGGATCACTTTAAAACTTGAGTGCAATTTTAAAAACTATTTTGAGACTTAACTCCTAAAAAATATTAAGCTTAAGTTGATAGTATCATTACTTTTAGTATTTATATACTGCAAGTCTACCTGTGAATTTAGGCTGCGTTTGTTTATTAGAACATGACAGGACAAGACAATGAGAACAAGACATGATAAGACACTGATGGACAGAAATACAAAATTTTGTGTTCTTGTATTCTGTTCGGTGATAAACTAGAACAAATTATGAAAATTTAATTTATTTTTATTTTTTTTATAAAAAAATTTGAGATAAAAAATATAACAATAAAAATATAATTATAAAAAATTAACAGAAATAATGAAAGAAAAAATAAAAAATAAGTTGTGTCTCTTGTTAGTGTTTCTATGTTTAAATACACTAATTCAGTATCTCTGAATACATTGTCTCTGTTCATATCTCCTCTACCAAACATAATTTTATATCTCGATATTTCTATTTCAATGTCCTGTCTATATAAACAAACGCACCCTTACTTTCTTCCCACCCATAGTTCATAGTTAGGTCCAATGTAATTTTCCTAGTAAATAATGTGACAAAGCTTTTTAGTCTCAAATCCACCGGCATCTTTGGAAGATGCCGGCGAGCATTATTTGGACGATAGCTACTTCTATTGATTAGTGTTGGATATCCATCTACGTCCAACAAGAAAATTCCTTTCAAGTCTAAACACAAACCACAAAACAACAGATCACACATCACTTAATTTATTCATTGGCCAATAGCACAATGTACAAGAAAAATGTGAAATATTGTGATAAGTCACATATTTTGTGATGAACAAAATTATTAAATTTATGGATCTTCCTAATAAGTATTTTCAAAACACTAGCTAACAATACCATTAAAAAGTTTTTGTTTTTGAAAAGATAAATAGGTTATATTTTCAACGTATTAAATATATAAAAAATTTTAAAATATCTCTTATTATCTTCTTAATAAACACCTTAAAGCACTTTTTCATTTAAAAATTTAGTTAAGATATATTCTAAAAACACATGTTAAAATTATTTTTTTTAATAAATACATGGTAAATACATTAAAAATTTAATATTTATATATTTTCGACGAAATTTTTTTCAATTAATAATCTTAACATATATTTTTAAGATATATATTAACAAAACCATTTAGCTAACTCCTAATTAATATCGCCCTTCCTATTCATTTCTTCTATAGAAATTACTAGACAAACCTGCATCTCTTACTGATGTAACATCAATATTGAAACATAAGCTTCAGCAAACTCAGAGATATAAGTAACTGATTATATGACTATCACTTCATCAAAACCTAACAACTAACAACTGGGGGAAGCTTTTTTGTGTGGGAGATGGACGCCAAGACATTTTTAAGGTGCAAAAGAATTAAAAATCCTTGAAAAGGATAAACTGATTGAAAGAAGAAAGAAAGAACGTAACAAGTAAAAAAATCAACTTACGAATATTCATTTTAAAATATATTGAAAAGAATTATGTTAAAGAGCCAATAAAAAATTTTGATAATGTGTATAATGAGTTAGTTATTTAGTTCAATAAAAATAAATAATAAATTCAAAAATTCTCCATCAGTTATTTCATATCAAATTTTAAATCTCTCTATTTTAAATTTTAAATTTTTAAAAAATTCAGTTAGTTATTTGAAAAAAAATAACCATCTAAAATCTTAATTTAGTAAAGCATTTTACTCCAGTACTCTCTTCTTTTTCAACTGGCAACTACTCCACGTTCATTAATAATCATCCCATTGTCGTTATTTAGCTTGCCACACACCACTCACCTTTAGTAAAAATAACCATACACTTAAGGATAAAAATAATCATCCGCATACCTAATGAATTGAACATCTAATATATTTTAATTATATATAACTAATTAAACCCAATCCAATCAAAATAATCATCTACATAAAAATTAAAATAACCATCCGCATACCTACTAAAATGACTATCATAAATTGACTATTAAAATAAAAGAAGAAGATGATAAATAAAGAGAAGAAACAATTATTATGGTGAAATATAATTTTGAAGAACTAGGCATGACGAAAGTGGCATTGTTATGAAACATAGGGTTTATGGTTTAGGGTTCAAATCATGAAAGAAGTTAACCATGCTTGAATCCAAAGAAGAAAAAAAAGTATGGTGGTATCATCGAAAGAGAGGTGCAAAAACAGCAGCAGCAATGTTAGGCATCGGAAGGCGAAGTGCATTGGACTGACCGGCGAAGGTGAGGACAATGTCGGTAGGACGATGCAACGACGGTATGGCCGGCGAAGAATTCAGTGACGCAAGGTAAGAACCGGAGAAGAAGATGACAGTAAATTTTGGATATATATTGAAAGTTACGGTAAAATTAGAAATAATCGTACATAATGTAAATTAGTTTAAATGCTAATTCTAATTTTTTAAATTTTAAAATTTAAAATTAAATAATTAATTACTGATCTAATTTTTAATTATAATTTTATTTTTTTTAATTCATTATACACATTGTACACAATTAGTATTAAACTATTAATACCCAATACATTTTCTATTAGAAATGCTGAAATATCACTTCTAGAAGTTATCTGTAAAGCAGAGAAAATTGAAATGTTAGGTAAAATTAAAAGAGTAAATTAAACTGGTAATATCAACCAATTTTATAAGTTAATTAGAGATTTTGGCTACTATTGTATTATGTGAATTTATTGCAATAGGTCCAACAGATTCCAACAAATCTGATAACCACACAATCTCCTAAAAAAACATCGAAAACGCGTGGACAGAACCATCGCAGCGAACAAAGGTACAATAGGACCGAAATGAAACTTCATTTTCGTTTGTCGATTCCGCAAGAAACAATTGAAAACTATGATAAAGCGACGTCCTCGCCCATTCATAATTCCCATGAGTCCCCATACAAAGCAAGCGCTTGGCGTAAAACATAAGCAAAACTGCAAGTTCGCATTTAAATTTTAAACGCAAGTATAACTTATTAGAGCACCCAAATCAAAGAGGAACATCAATAACATAACAGCACCACCAAATAAACATAAGGAAACACAAACCAATTTCCAATTTCTGTTGTACAAAGTAAACTTGATCATACTTTCCTTATTTTAAATTACCCATAAACTGAAGATTCTCAAATAAACCATTCTTTTGTACATATTTTCCTGCTTAAGCCGGCTAGTTACAATTCAAAGACCCCTAAAAAGAACATCAAAATGAAATATTCCAAACCATCATCCTCCAAAGATTCTACTTACAAAGAAGAGGATGATGATCTTCTATTATACACCTAAAAGAGAGAGGCCCAAGCCAAAACTAAAACCCAAATAAGCCCTCCCAATTTTGAGCTTGAGACCTCATTATTTGATAAAGACTAAATGATTTTTTCCTACACAAGAACACTATTAACATTTACATGCTTGCACTTGCAGATTAACTGAACTGAACTGAACTTATTTACACAAAAAACAGACACAAGATAAACTACTGTTTTCGTCTTCAGACATCTAAAACTCCTCTTTCCCGAAGGTGTGCGTATTATCAAAGCTCTTCTGCTGTGTGTGTATATGCGGTAATCTGAAATCTAAATCTGAAGATATATGTGTGATGGGGTTTTCTTGCTCTCTGTCTCTGTTCTTAAGCCAGAGCAGGGATGCTGCAATTTCGCCTATCCCTGTCGAGGCAATCAAACCCCTCGATCCTGACGGCCGGATTGTTACCAAAATTGGCTCGAACGCAGCCTCCTTTCCTGGCAGAGTTGGAAGGAGAGGGTGGCAGCCCCGACGGAGAGGGAACCACCACCCACGATGATGGGGAGAGAGGCGAGAAATTCTCATTCCCAAATCGAGCATCCTGAATCAGTGGGTTAGCTACTCTGCTCGGCGGTGACCCGCAGAAAAATGGGGGAGACGATGCAACCTGTGGCCATGATTCCTCCTCCATGTCAAAATCACCCTGCAAATCCACCCAAAAAACAACAATTAAACCAAGACACAAACAAAGTACAAATCATAATAAAAAATAATTAATCAAACATAAATCACAGATCCATGGTCACAAGGAAAATGAATCAGAGTAAATTTTTTTAAAAAAAAAAAAAGAAAAATTACTTTGGTAAGGATTGTGTCCAGAGGACTTGACCCGGCAGATTTTGAATCACATGGCTCCGCCTGGCAACTGCAGAACAAAAGTATGCAAAATTCAATAAATATACGAATGAACCAAAAGGAACGGGAATCAATCGGAAGAACAAAAAGGTCGAGGTTGAAACTTGAAAGAGAAAACCATTACCTGAGATGCCACCGGAAGGATCTGGAAGGATGGTCGTTGGCGGTGGCGGCAAGGTTGAGGAGGCCGAGTCGGCGGGGCTTGGGACAAACCACGCAGCTCAAGTCTTGGCGTGATGATGCGACGACGTTTTGCTGCTGGATCATGGCAAACATATCCTCCATCGTCTTCTTCTTCCTTGGATTCTATATCAACAACTATAGCTAGAACCTGTCCTCATGAACATGGAAATTACCAGATTTAGAATGAATCGTTTAAATGAGTTAATAGATCAAGCGTGTTTGAAACTATTCCAATATGACTAATACTCCTATATTATATGCAGAGAGATCGAAAAACGTGCTTCAATTATTTTGAACAGCTCTAGGTTAAGATCCGGTCAAAAACCAAACCGAATTTCTACAAGGTAAAAGATAATTTAAAATAATAATTTATGCCTGGAATTTCTCAACCGCTATAGATCTAACAGGAAAACCATTTCAATTTTTATGACAAGTTTTTTTTTTTAAAAAAAAAAGGCAAAAAACAAAAGAACAGAAATTAAAACCAATTTTTACATGGATAATAATATGTAGCAGAAAAAATAGATCCTACAACCAACTGAATTAGACGGAACAAATTGAGCTGAGATAAAGCAGATCTGGAAAAGGTACAGTATCAAATTTAGTTTTAGCAAAAAAAAAAAAAGGAGCTGAATACGCCGAAAATGGATTGGAAATGGAAAAGACGGAACAATAAACGAGAATTTCCAAAGGAATCACAGATCCGAAGAGAAGAAAATACAGAGAGGAAAAGGTAAACTAAGAATTGAAGAAGGAAGTAGTAGAAGTACCTATTGAGGTTGCTGTACGTAACAGAGACGAAGAACTCTCCAATCTTCAATAATATTCACAACAACATGAAAATAAAGGAAGAAAAGAATTGAGAGAACAAGTGAAGAGAGGAACAAGAACAACACAAAAGTGAAGGAGGTAGGGAGAGAAAAAAGGGGGACTTGTAGGGAAGTGGAGGTTCGTTCCAACCACACTTGCTCTATATTTACGTATTTATATTTAATATCTTATAATTATTTTGGTTTAGGGTGGATTGAATATTAGGTAGATTTTTTTAGTATTATATGGTTATTTCATGCGGGCGGTGCCTCCCGCGAGATATCACATCGGTTTTTGCACCCACGAACCAACTCAAAGCTCCTCTTTATGGCACAGTGAATAATAAGATAGTAGTATACCACACGAATATGAATTAAATTATTATTATTTGGGGAAAAAATCTGATGAAATATCAAAGGGTTCCGTTGGGAATGTGAGAACTGAGACCGAGTCTTACTTTTTGGTGGAGCGTCCGTCCACGAGGACCACAACTCTCAACGCCTCACTTCCTTCATACACGTGGCACCTTCCCAATATAGGAAAATTTTCGGATCTCAAAGTCGGCAAAGCCTCTCTTTCAATAAAACGAACACTGTGGTAAAAAACTAACACTATTGCGTTATTAGATAGTACTGTATTAGTTTAATTCGATCTTACTACATGCTAAGCTTAATTAAATTTGTATTATTGGTTATTGTTTGTTTTATATTCTTTTAAAAAAATCAGAGTAAGAGGCTTTCCAATATAATTTGGACTTTTGGATACTCCCTTCTCCGGATTTTTCACTCAACAAAATCTGAAGCAAAATTGAGTTTTGAACCATGCAAATCAAAGATTATAATCTACTAATTTCATGGATCATGCTTGCTCCCATCTATAGTTTTAACAAATTTCTCAATCACTTTTGTACAATTCCTTCGTAGTATTAATGTATTAATTCAATTGGATCTCTGAATCAGTAGTCGTGGTTAGGCAAAATTATCCCATTCTTGTAGCTGGTAGTAAGTAATAAGTAGTAAAATAGTAATTAGCCTTATCCCGTAGCAACACCAACCAACTTTAGTCAGTTTTCATTTTTCAGACCACGTTGATTGCCAACTTGTGATTACGTCTCCCATGTTCATTTCTGACAATTGCTTCCCCACCTGCCAGTCCAATTGCCTCCTTGTCATCAAGTACAATATTGATTTTTCTTTTAAAAAATAAATTGTGTTTTTAGTCTTATTTGAAAAAAATTTAAAATTATTTTCTAACACTTATCTTCATTATGTGGAATTTTATAGTTTAAATTTTGATAGCTCGCACATGACGAAAAAGTTGAAATAGCTTCGTTGGTTGTGACAACAAATAAAAGAGTACATCCATTTATTTTTAATAAAATAATTTAATAATTTCTGTTAATTTTAGATTTTTTATAACAATTTTGTTAATAAGAATTTTAATTTGATTTAACTATTAGTTGTAGTTAAATTGTGCCAAAAAAATAAAAAAATAAAAACCTACCGGCAGATGTACCATCAGATTAATCATTAATTCAGACTCGACAATCTATTGAAAATACCGATGGAAAATTCACCAGTAATTAGCGTCGGACGAAAAAAATCCGAAGATAATAGATTTTCGGCGCCATTTATACCGTCAACTACAAGACGACAGTAAATTCGACGATAATCTATTTAGCGGCAGATTTATTTGATTAATCCGACAATAATTAAAAATTTTTTTGTGGTATTTTGGTTTGATTTTTGGCGAACTAAAGGCCTTTTACCGAAGAAAATTTCATTTGTCCATATCTTAAATACATCTTTGCAAATCTCTAATGTATAAAAAAATGAAACATGGCCTCTTAATGATCTTTCTACTCCTTACTTAGGTGATATTAATAAGAAAGTTGATGCGTATAATTCAGATATTCAAGCTGAGAAATTAGTTAGTTGGAGAGAGAATGGATCATCTTCAAATGTTTATACTTTTAGTAATGATTATTTATGGCTTCCTAGACGATAAATCAAATGTAATCAACACGACAGTTGGCTTTGAATTTGGCATTTATAGGTTCCAAAAAAATATAAGTTGCTGTTATGACTTGCTGTTCACAATGCGATCCCCACTGCAGCTTTTAAATTTGATCGTGGGTTGACTTCCTCAAATCTTTGTCATTGATGCTTACTTGTCCATGAAATTGTCATTCATTGTTTTTACGATTGTCCAAAAGTTAAAGATATATAGATCAGACTAAATCTTGTTTTACCTAATCTAAATTTTATATAGGGATTCATAGAGAAAGACAAGGTAATTTCTTTTTTTTTTCTTATCACTTTGTGCTAGATTTGGAGAAATAAAAATAATGATATTTTTTATTCGGATGAAACATGAAAACCTGAAAGAGTTGTAGTTTAATTCATAATTCATCTAAAAAAATTCACTATTATTTTTCATATGCATCAATTTCTTGTTCCTTTATCTCTTATCTTTACTGAGTTCCTCTTCTACAATATTCCGTGAAGGTAAATTGTGATGCTAGTATAAGTTCCAATAATAATATTGCTGGTTTTGGTTATTTGATTGTGAATTGAACGAATGCTGGTTGAAAGAATGTATCGAAACTCTTTTTTTTTTTATCTATACTTCATTGTGAGCTGCATGCTATATGGCGAAGTCTTATCTTAATTTGGAAGTGTGATTATAAAGAGGTTGTTTGCAAAACAGACTATTTAAAAGTACTGAGTCTCATTCACAACAAAAATTTTATTAGTTCTGAACATGTTCTAGTAAATAGAAAGGGTAAGTATTGTTTTGGTCCCTAACGTTAAGGCTGAAAATCGAAATCGTCCCTCATCTAATTTTCGATTTAGAATCGTCTTTAATATTTTTTTCGTATTAAAATTGTCATTTTTTATTTTTTTTGAACAAAAATACCCTCACCAATATCAACACAATTATCTCCACCACCACCACCACCAACACCAACACCAACACCACCTCCACAACCAACACCAACACCGCGTTGTTTTATTTTTTTTTAATTTTATAATTTTTTTAAAGTAGGGATACTTTAGGAATAAAATTAAAAATTTAAATAAAAATGACGATTTTAATACGAAAAAAACGTTAAGAACGATTCTAAATAAAAAATTAGATGAGGGACAGTTTCAATTTTCAGCCTCAACGTTAGAGACCAAAACAATACTTACCCCTAAATATAATTATTGAAGTTTTTTTATTGGAACCGACAAGCTGATGTTATTCCAATCTAAAAAAACTACTAATTAGGTTGTTGACTTCGTAGCAAAATATGCTACCTTGGATAAATGTCTTTATAATGAATGGTTTGATCCTATGAAAAATTTTAGAGATTTTTTTCTAAAAAACAAAATTCTTAATTTTATTTCCTAGTTTTATAATTCTTCTTTAGGCAAAAAAAATGTTTAGACCAACTCAAATACTCAACACAATTAGGCTTCCAAACTCGTGCCAAATTACATAAGCTCTTCCCAATTATTCCCTTTAATAATAGTAATAGTGGCGATTTAGGATGATGGTAGAAGTGATATTGCTGGTGGATGTGGGCTTCTTTTAGGGTGAACAACATTTTACATGCGATACTTTATTTTTATTTTTATGAAAAAAAATAAATAAATTCTTGATATTTTGTTTTGCAGATATTTTTGTTTTTAAAAATTGAAAAATATATTTAATTTCTTTATCTCTTTAAAAGGTGAATATATGTATCTCTCCGTTCACACGGATCCGTTAGATTCAACAAAAAAATCTAATGTAACTCCTGTTATATTGACCTAGCCAAAATAATAGGACATATCAATTCTTCTTTCCTTTTCTTTTACCTTCACTCACATATCACTATTTTTATTTTTCTTCCACCTCTTTTACCCTTTCTTCTTATTCTTCTTAAATAATAACTAGAAATCTAAAACCAAATTTTAGTACTATAGCACTTGTTTCCTTATCTTCAACTATTGTTAATAAAGATTTTGCATAAATTCTCCAAAATGTTGTTTTGGTAATGAGAAACAGTTTTAAGTATGAGTGATTTTTTTATGTGTAGTGTCTCATCTTTCACTGTGATTTTCCTTTTGTCTCTTGTGAATTTTATAGCATGTTATAGTTAAATTTTAGCTTGTTCCAAATATGGAGTTTTAGATTATCAAAACATAAAATTATAGTTCTATCCTTTCTAAAAATTGAAATGAAAATTTTATTTTTCCCTTTACTTTTCCTTCCTAACTCCCATAACCATCACAAAAAAATAATTTTAATATTCAGTCTTTTGATAGAAGCTCATCTAGGCATTCACATTTTGCATAAAGCTACAAAAGATCCCAAAGAAAACACGGTTATTATCATTCCATGTAACACTTCTAAAGATAAAAATGATCCTTTCTTACTCACTTTTCCTAAAAATCTCCACCTTTTTAATCCAAAACTGAAAACTCATATGCAAGTCTAAGAGCAAAAAATTTAAGTCACAATACTTAGCAAACGCAGAGCCAAACAAACTACAAGTAAGAGTTTTGATGAACTTATAGCCCAATAATGGTGGTCAGTGATATTCCATCCATTTGTATAGACTTTGAAGCATCAAAAGGGTCTTTTCTTCTTGTTCTTTCTGCAACTAAGAGAAATGGAGGGCTCTCAAATGGTTCTGCTGTAAATTCAAACCCAATATACTTCTCTGACTTTAACCCCTTAAAAAAACTACCTTATAGCATTTTCTCCATTTTCTTGCTCTACCAAAACTAAACAAAGCTTCCATAAGTACTGCCGCCACCGATCCCAATCCCACTCTCTCTCCTTCTCACCATCATACTCAATCACTACCATGGCGGTATCGATAACATTGTCCTTCAAGAATGAGATGATGAGAAAATCGAACTGCTTGATGGTGTTTCTGACGAAGTCCTGGACCATGGCATCCCATAAGACGTTGTTTCCACCGCCGTCGCCGTCAGTGCTTTTAGCTTTGTCGGAGCGGAAGCGTTGAGGTAGCAACAGAGAGAATGGAAATTGGAAGAAGGAAAAGGAATGAGCGAGGGCCTTATGAGAGGGAAAGGGATTGAAGATTGCTTCTTGTGGTTTGGGAAACTCAGCTTCGGAGCTGTGGGTGCATACTGTAACACTCTACCACATAGAGCTTTACACTTAAAGATGTAAAATAGAGGTGGTGAGACGCTACGACCTCTAAAAGTATATATATATAACAAGGATAATATATTTAGGAGCCTTGAAAGAAAAGGGGTACGACGAAAATAAAATTGAAGGTACAATGCTCACGAGAAACGGAAAGATAGAAAGCTTATACAGGAAACCAAATGACAGATATATAAAAGTAGAGTTCCAAATGATAGTTATATAATCAAGATCTAGACTTGACCTGTAAAGGTCGGCTAGAATCTATACAACCCAAAAAATAAACCAACAGATAAATATAAATCCTATTTCTCTAAGTCAACCTCTAAGAGGGATAAAACATAATATATACAAGATGGAGAATCTATACGCATATATAAAGATAAACCAAATACCAACACCAAGTTTCAAGATAGTTCTTCGCTTCTAGGAGTCTCCAGAATGCTCAGTGCGGTGCCTCCTGACCTGCATCTGAAAAGCAACAATATGTATGGAATGAGAATCGGAGATTCTCATCATAGTAAAGATGCCCACATAGTTAATATAAAATGTCTCAGAAAAGTTAGAGGCAATCCTAAAATTCCGATATTCAGATATAAACTTAAGGGAATAAACTAAACCATAAATTTGGTAAAACTCTTTAAGGTATCCAAGTCTCAATCTAACTCTAATTCTACAATTTACTTTTTGTCTCGTTAAACTCTAACTCTACAATTCACTCTCTATCTCCTCCAATCTAATTGTGATCCAACCCTTCATTTACCATTTCCTCCATCCCTCCAAAACTCCAGTGCACAGACAACCAATACAGACAAAGCAAACGCAAGTAGGATACAAATACAGTAGGTAACAAATATAGCAGGTAAGCATAATAATCACGTAGGCAAGCCCAATTAATGCACAATCAAACAAAACAAACAAATGCATATGATGAATGCCTGCCCCATGGTCGACGAGTCTCATCTGTCGGTTATAAAGTCAAATCTGACATGTCCGGTAGTTAACCCTGGACAGAACACCAAACACGAAACAAGTAGAACAATGCTACAACCTTTGCATCTTACCCGCGTACTCGGAGCAGGGGACAATCTCATCACTGCCTCTTACCTAGGCGGTGCTACAGTTCTCGATTCGGAGCAAGCGGTGACAGAACTCAACCCTTGCATCTTACCGGAAGTCTCGAACTCTTATCCGGAGCAAGTGGATAACATCACTGCATCTTATCCGGCTTTACTGACTCTTACCCGGAGCAAGTGGATAATACCACTACATCTTACTTGGAGTCTCAACTTATACCCGGAGCGAGTGGACAATGCCACCGCCTCTTACCCGGTCACACATATCTCATTATCATTATAATTCATTCATATTCATTCAATAATTAGACTTAAAAAATCAATTCTCATCATCATTCATTCCTTAGTATCACACCTCTCATTTTGTTCAACAACAATTCATACTCAAAACACAATTCATTCTTTTTTAAATAGAGCAAACTCAAAATGTAATTCTTTTCTTAATAACTTAAAATCAAATTATAAAATTCTTAAAAATCCAAATCTTTCTAAATAACCACTTCAAATGAAGCCTCCTATTTTCATAAAAATTTCAGCAACATCTCTTCTAAAACTTGGACTTTTACTACTCCTCAAGGGTCCCAACCACCAAACCAAACACCTCTCGGTCATTCAAATCATTTCCAATATCAAATTATTTCAAAATCAAACCAATTCTGATGTTAAATCTTTTCCAAAAACTAACCAATTCCAATAGCAAACCGTTTACGAAATTGAATCACACATCATATACCATATACTCAATCCATCAATAATTCATTCAGTTCATTCCTATCTTAAGGCTTTCTAGTCTAAGTTTTCACGTGACATTAAACATTAACTACGAGAAACCAAAACCATACATTGGCCGATTTCTCCCTAAGCCTAGAATACCTCAATTATCCACCGTTCCTTAAGCTCTAAAGTTGTAACTTCTCACCAATTGAATTTCCAACTCCCAGGATTCAATTTCAAGCTTCCAAGATACACGATCTAATTCATACAATGTCACAATAATCAACATTGAGCTCCAAGTGATTATCCACCGCCAGAGTACTCATAAACCAACAAAATCACAAAATCTCTCAATTACCAAAATCCAAATCACAAACTAAAAAGGGGAGAACTGGGTAAGAAAACTTGATTCCCTTACCAAATTGTTCGGTAAATTTTGTAAAAAATTTTGACACAAACGTGTAGTCGCTGACAGCTCGTCAATTTGGGCCAAGATTTTTAAAATTAGTGACGAGTGAGCTGACCACTCGACCAACTAAGTTAGTTAATTGTTTATTATTTAGAGTTTAAAATAAAATTGTAGGAAACATTAGAGAGAATTACAAATCATTTACTTAAGCCTTCATAAAATTATGCATGCCTTACTAATAAAAGAACCAATCATTCCCCCAGCCAGGTTGTTGTGTTATGAATTTATGATGAGGAAAAAAAAAATCAAAGATAAAGCATTTGCGTATATACATAGTGTAATTGCGATTTGTGGTTTGATATATGTTTGGGGTTTGTTTTCTGTGCGGAAGTCATACCACTAAACATTGAGAATATTATATGATCCATTAAGGAGGATTAAACAAAAAATGGAAAAGTAGACCTGTTTAAAAAGAAAAGATTTTATTATTATGGACAAAGTTGAAACAAGATTTTCCGTTCCAGAATAAGAAGTGCAATCATAATCTCCATTAATCATTCAGTCGTCTATAGATCTTGCTGATTATAGTTAGTTTTTCAAACCTAAATTATCGGTAAAGCTGTTCGCATTTGATTCTTTAATTCTAAAAATCCTCTTGATGTGGTTTACCTTCTGTCATCAACATTGATGATATTCCTAATTAGACATAGTCTAGTAATAATAAAGCAGTTGAGGGTGATGTATAGCTTGGGTTACGATTTGGTGACAAGGACAATTTTGGTTGAAAGCATTGGCACGCTTTGGTCCCTATACTATTTTGGTGTTGATGCAACAACCATTTTGCCTTTACTTTTTGAAGTGACTTTATAAGAGGAATAGATCCAAAATCAACTGAACTAATGAATGTGTGGAGGCCTTACAATTAAACACCTCGTGCCCCCTTTTTTTTGTTCCTCATCATTTTGTTGAGTGTTGACGTACATTTGTTCAGAAAAAAAAAAAAGAGAATATAGTGCGTGTCTTAGCAGCAATAATATTAGTTTATTCATTATTCCCCACATGATTAGCTTAGCACACAATCAATATTAAGCTATTGGGTCAACAGAAGATGCTACTAATTGTGCACTCACATAGATCACGACTGAGAACAGTGTGATGGGATTGGGAAAATATCAAAATAATCAAAATATTAAGTTGTGAAAAAAATGATAAAAGCTATAGATAGATTATGCGAGTGAAATCGCAGAAATGTCAAACCGACACCATAGTAGCTACTTGCTGGGCACTTCCCGCCTACTTTCTAAAATAAAAAATATAATATTTAATATTGAAAATATGTTGAAATTAAAAAATATTAAAATTTATTATTTTTAGACATTAATTAACTATCAATATTTAACCGTGTGAACTGTGAACTATAATATATTGTTAGATTCCTAAAATAAATAAATTAGATTGACAGATAAAAATAATTGTCAAAAATAATAAATTCTGATGACTTTTTAATATTTCTTATTAAAATTTAAATTTCTATGATTATAATGTAGAATTTATGATGACTTTTTAACTTAAATAGCTATAACTGATAAGAGGTTGCTAACAAGGATATATATTGGTTCAATAAAAAGTGTGATAAAAAAGCCCGGATATTATTGCTCAACAATAACTTTATATTGGAGAGAAACCACGTTTCAAATTGATGCTTACTTATAATTTATTCTTTTTAGGTTTTTTTTTTAAATTCCTAAGCTTTCAACTTTTAAGAGAAACTTAATAGGTTATTTTAAAAGCGGTAAACGACACCATAATGGGGAAAAAGAAAGTGAGGGGAAAACGTTGTACAAAAGCAACTAACTAGTTGAGCACCAAAATTTTCAACTTGTAGTTGTTTTATAGAGAGCAGAGGAAAAAGAAAGGGAAAAGTAGAAGAGGGAAGGCTTCTAGTTTTGGAAGGAATAAGGACCATGACGTTGCAATTTAAAGTTGTATTTGGCAACAGTAAGAAAAGCAGTGTTCCTGACGCATGGATTCTACTAGGTTTGGAAATTGGAATGAACTTTGCATCACTGAACAGGGAAACCTGCACCTAAGAGGAACTTTCAGTAATCAACATCCACCTTCAACAAGAAAGTAGAAACAGCAAAATATCTTGTTATCTTAATCCATTACGGCTAGTTGTCACAGACGCAATGGTTTCATTTATATTATTATGAAACTAAACAGGCTACAAACCCCCCAACCTTTAACCCTGAATCAATGATTTAAAAAAAAAACCTTACATTTTCTTTTTTAAAAATGCTTTATACTTTTCAAAGCTAAATCGGTGATGGCTGGACAAAATTTAATGAGGTATACAACATTGAATTACTGAATTTGCATAACAATACATTACAATGCAAAATGAACAAAGAATTACGGCCTTTATGTAGAAAAATAACTAAATGTGATGGTTCCTATGAAAAATAACTAAATGTAGATACCAAAGTACGTGAAACATGTGGTGGTTCCTATGAAACTACTTTTCATCTTACAAGATTTCTACATGTGATGCACATGAATGTTTCAACTTCATGCGGAAGCTGGTTCAGATGCAGCTGCAGCAGCTCGCTTCTTGGCGAAGTATTCTTCAGCACGCGCAAGGTTTTTAGCAACAGATGGCTTAACCCATTTCTTACGGCCAGGCAGCACAGTGAGGGAACAACCAGCACTCTCTAGTTTCTCCTTTGCGGATGTTGAAAAAGCAGGGGCTTTAAATGTCAACTTCTTACTAAGCTCTCCTTCACCTAAAATCTGAAACAAAAGCACAAGTTTGCAACACATTATTTTCTTTGTTCTTTCGTAATCTCTATCTCAGATACTTTGTACAGGTTGTTGATCTATCAAAAGTCAAAACAAGATGCTGGACCTTAAGAAGTCAAATTCACTGCATCATTAACTCGAAGCAAAGGATTTCTTAAATACACTTGTTGCAAAGGTGTGCTTCTTGGGAAACCAGAAAAGCATTTGCATATTACAGATATGAATACGCTAGAATTTAATCAACAAATGCATGGTGCTCCATGTGCTATAGTTTCAGTCCCTAACACTAGCCAATATGCTTTTAGAAGAATAGAAGTTAATTACTAGAGTTATTTCAAATGGCTTCTTCAAAATATTATTGAAAGCAATGTCAATGTGAAAATACAGTTGGTTCACCCAAATTTTGTTGCCTTCTGTAGAAAATGATCCTTTAATAATTCACTGTGCAGTGACAGAAATGTCATTAGATCTCATTATTTCAATATCAATCTTTTTCAAGTGTTTGGTCTCCTATCAAAGATAGATTTGGATAGGGGAAGGATATTTCATATTTAGAATTTCAGGTCATTGACATGTCCACTAAAATGTCATTTAAAATTTGACTTTATAGACAAATCCATTAAACATGAGTCTGATCCAAGAACATCTGGGAATTTCAAGGAAATTTACTCTAAGCATTATAGTTCTTTTATGGTAGATTGTGCTAAGAAAATGTGGCATCCTCATTTGCTGTTCAAGATCATATATCCTAATACCCTAACTCATTACGAAAATAATCATCAAGAAGGGAAAGTAAGAGAAAAATATGCCACATGATTTATATGCAATTGAATCAATACATGATCTGTACCTTCAAAGGAAGTTTCCTTTCTCTTCCTGATGGATTAATCACACCCTTCTCCTTTAGAGTTTCAAGAGACACCTCTTCACCATCCTTAAATCTAGCATCCTCTATGTCCCTCAGATTTACATGGACATATTTTGGTAGCCCAGCACGCATACCTTATCAAAAGAGAAGAGAAGGGAGGAAAAGGGGCATCAAAAAATGGTTCCGGAAGAGATACATGCACATGCAAATTATCTTATGCAAGAAGACTTGCTTCCCTTATTAGATACTATAACATCATGATAGCAATGATTAAATCATGATCCGGTTGTAGGAACCAGGCGCAGTATGGCCAACTCCAGAAAAGGTTATGAGCCATGAAGGTAGAACCACACAGCTAGACATAAACAGTGCATACGAAACCAGTATATAGCAGTTCTCTTAAGTCTTAAGTAGGATTTTATTTTCAGCTAGAAAGAAAAACTCGATGCAGCACATCACCGGAAATAACCTTCCTTATTAGATACTATATTATTGCTCTACCAACAGAAGTGAACAATCTAGCATTACACATTTACACTCTATCTAGTAGTGATACATTAATACTTTTCTCTATTGTTTAATTACCATGTCGGATCAAGGGCTTGTTTGGGTGAGTTTTTAATAAAAGATCTTTTTTGGAGTTATTTTTTTTTAAATATCTTATAGAAAAGTAAAAGTAATTTTATGTTTAGATATTTCATGTAAAAAGGTCTTTTTATCTATCAATTATGTTTGGGTATAATAATATAAAAGTATTTTTTTGTTTATTTATTACATGAAAAACATCTTTTTTTTTTTAAGAAAAAAAAATATTTTAAAAAAAGATGTAAATTACAGCTTCTCAAAGAAGATTTTTTTTAATTTTACTAGTGTTTTTACTTTTACTACTATAAATTTGACAAACACGTAAAAAAAATAAAAAAGATCTTTCTTTCATTGAAAAAAAAAATTTAACAAAATAATGCCGCCCAAACATGCACTAAAGCTCACCATGCAATAGATGCAATGAAAAAAACCGATTAAGCTATACATGGCAATCATAATTTACTGTTTCTTGTAGCCCTCATCTAAGTTGCAATAATTGCATTGCAGAAATGACAAAATTGCCTTGAACATCTCTGTGAGGTTCAGGTCATAATCTAATGAAATCCAATCTAGAAGCCCCTATTCTGTAGAAATAAAACATAAAGCTTTTAAAATTTGAACATAATAGCATACCGCCAGCAATTCCTCGAAGTTTGGGGATTCGACGGTAAAGGGGCATCTGACCACCCTCGAAACCCTTCCTGACGCCGGGGCCAGACCGTGACTTCTGACCCCTCATCCCAAAACCACAGCTTGCACCTTGCCCTGCCGATATGCCTCTTCCCTTTCTCTTCGCCTTCTTCCTCGAACCCGGTTGCGGGCCCAGGTTGTCAAGCCTGAACCGCACGCTCGAAGCCCCCGCCGCAGGGGCAGGGGCAGGGGCAGAAGCCGCCTTGTTCACCACCGAGAGGGGTCTTCTGAGCTGCACCCTGAGCGTTGCCGTGTAGCCGCATGGTGTGGAGTTCAACTTCTTGAGGGATCCCTGCAAGTTGAAGGCATGAAATACATGAGCATGGAGTGAAAGGAGACAGAGAGAGCGGTAATGAAGAGAACAGGTGGCCACCTTGAATGGACAAGCAAGAGACGGAAATGCGAATGCGAGCGAAGTCGTGGTGGTGGATGATACCGGAATTAGAGAAGCTGAAACTGCCATGTCTATCACTCACTCCACACACTGCACAATAATTTCATCCATAGATAGGATAAGTTTTCTTTTCCCACTTTTTTCTTTCTTTATTTATTTATTTCTTTTATAATTTATATTTATACTTTTTTTTCTTTTTCTTTTTTAACCAAAGATAGGAGATTCGAACCAGCAACCTCTTAATTGGGTATGGGGAAATTATGCCATTTGAGCTATTACTCATTGGCTAATTTATATTTATACTACCATCAAAATTTACCTACAACATATCATTTATATAAGATTACTCAACATTTGTGCTTTCTCCAACTCCTATGTGCTATATTGTTTTCTTACTCCTAACTAGCGTTTAACTTTTTTTACCACATAAATTTATTTGGTCTCCAGAAATTTTTAATTTTCTATCATATGAAAGATTTTGTAAATTTATTTGGTCTCCAGAAATTTTTAATTTTCTATCATATGAAAGATTTTGTAGAAAGATATTCAAGAACAAGTTTTTATCATGTTCATACGAAAATTCGACAATAACATAACTTTAAATATTTACTTTTTAATACTATCACCAAAAAAAATTTAAGTCATCACACGGATAATACTTAGTTAATGTACTACAAAATATTAATCCACTGACAAAAGTCAACAACAAAAACACAACAAAATATGTAGCTAGTTGGTATGGTAGAAGTTAAATCTAAACACAAAAAACAAAAAAGCCAAATTACAATGCATGCTAATAAATAAAGTGTGATTTTTCCCATCTACAAACTTTTCACCATAAGTCCTGGTTGAGAGATGCAATCTTCTCGAAATAAAGAAGAACATAATTTCCAATTTAGCTTTAAGAATACAAATACACTTATTATTAAACAACGATAAAAGGAAGTTGCAGTTGAACTCTTAGGGTGTGTTTGGGAAACACGTTGGGGAGGAGAAAAGTCCGTTTGAGCTTCTTGAAAGTTTCACTTTGATGTTTGGCAATTTTTATCATTGTGAACGCAGATTCTGCCTCTGAACCCACGTTTAGAAGAAGCTCAAATTTGTAGCTTCTGCGTTTCACGTTTCATGTTTAGAAGAAGCTAAAATATTTCTTTTTTACCAACCCTACCCTTCATTTTCTTCTATAAGAATGATACTAGTAACTATTATCTTCAGTCATTCTTTGTAGTTCTTCCTACTTCTTCATAATTTTTTAGTTCCATTTTTTTCATCAAAATCGTTCAGATTTATTTCAATCACTAACAAATTGAATTTTTTTTATTTTTATTTGGTTTTATTCATATGAATTTTATCTACGTTTTATGATATTTTTTTTGTTCATATGATATATGTTGTTGGTTTTATGAAATTTTTATTATTTCTTATCTGTATAATTTTTTTTATTCTTTGATGTACTCTATTTTTGTTTTGTATTAATTTTTTTATTTTTTATTCTAAATTTGTAAAATTTGTAATTGTAATTGTAATTATTATATACTACGTTTATTATCAAAATTTTGAATAATATAAATTATGATCCTATAAAAAAAGGACAAAATAAATAAAAAATTAATTATAAGTAACAATAGAGTCATAAATAATAAAAATTTATAGTCTAAAATAATACTAAATTAAAGAGTACTGACGATACTAAAAAAAATTATAAAATATTTTCTTTTTGTGTGACATTATAAAATTTATAGTACTCTCTTTTATATTTTTATTTTTTATTGTATTTATTTTATTTATATGATAAATATTTTTTATATTATTTTTTATAGTATTCTGATTTTGCAAGTATATAAAATTGATGTCTATTTTAGTAATTTTTCATTTAAAAGTGATTTTGAATAGTATAATCCAAACAACATTTATTTTACTATAATCAATTTTGATATAAAGATTACCAAACATAAATCACATTAACCCAAACTAACTTATTATCAAAATCAATTTTACAAAATCAATTTTATGTAAACTCTGGTTTGCAAACGGTAATCCAAACACGCACTTAATAAGTAATAACATCATCAAAGTACTTCCTTTTGTTTTTTATGGTAACATTCAAATCTCACCACGCAACAGAAACACCAACGATCTTATGAAGAAGAACTGCAGCTTCCAATATATATGAACCATATGGAGATACCAAGGAGCCATAATTGAGCTTCGAAGGCCAAAATGAAGCTGAGGTTGCAACATTTATAGTCTCCTCCTTCTTCAACTTTAAATGAGATTGGTTGTCAAAGAGAATCCGATTTTTTGAGGTAGAACTTGATGACACCTACTTGCTGGGCTACTTGCAGATGATGAGGAAGACCGATATAAATCGAATTGAAATTATATTTCTTCTATGAATCAAAATCTAAATACCATAGAAATGCAACACAACCCTGTTGTTACATACATTGAAACTATATTTCTTCTATGAATCAAAATCTAAATAATTTAAAAAATAATAAACTAAACAAATAACTTAAAATTTAAAAAATAACCGCTTAAGCAAAATAACTTAAAATTAAAAAAATAACAACCTAAACAAAATAACTTAAGTAAATAACTTAAATTTTAAAAAGTAACAATCTCTTTTAAATTTAATTTTTTATTATTTTATTTTAAAAGAACATTTTGTTTCTATTTTTAAATTTAAGCTCTTATTATTTTGTTTTTTAACTTGTTTCTTACTACTACTTATTTCTTATTTGTTTTGTTATTACTTTTAAATTGTTGATTTTATTATTAAACAACCGTCCTAATTTTAAAATAATTTATAGATAACTTTGTTTAAATTAATTCAATAATATTAAGATTTAAATATTTAACTACGTTACTAATAAACTCGAAAACTAAATCCTTATTGATATCTAACAACCTAACCGAATAATTTATATATTAATTTTTTTAATTAGTTTAATAATATTAAGATTTAAATATCTAACTATTTTATTAATAAATTCAAAAACTAAATCCTTATTATTATCTAACAATCTAACCAAATAATCTATTAATTTATAAATAAAATTACAAAAATTTCTAATAAAGACATTTAAGCAAATAATCTCAAAACTCAACATATGAGTGCCACGTCAGCAAAAAGTCTCCCTATTTGTATTCGATCTGGAAAAAAGATTGTTTCAAATTTAAAAAGTAACAACTTAAGCAAATAATAAATTATAATTTATAAATAACATTTTAAAAAATTTTAGTGATGATACCTAAGCAAATTATTAGTTCAACAATATTAAAAACTAAATACCCAGCAACCTAAGAAAGCGATTTAAAAATTTAAAAGGTAACAACGTAAGCAAATAATAAGTTATAATTTATAAATAAAATTTTAAAAATGTTCAATGACGATACTTAAGCAAATAAATTTCCAAACTCAATGTATGAGCACCACGTCAGCATAGGAACTTCCTATTTATATTGCTATAAAAATAAAGATTTTTTAAACAGTATAAATAACCTCACATCTTAATAAGACTGGTAATTCTATTTACCTTATTATAATCATTTGTAATTAGCATAATAGTTTATAAATTATATAAATTTTTAAAAAGTATTCTCAAACCCAATTACTTACTTAAAAATAAAAAAAAAGTATATTTGAATTTAAATTTAAAATTCTAAACATAATACTTTAATTAAAAATTATAATTAGATTTTTTTTAAAATAAGTACACATTAAAAATTAATAACTAACTTAATTGTATCAACAATAATTCAACGGTGTGAATCAAATTAAAAATAAAACCACAAGTAATAACCAAATAACTTCAATTTATATTTTAAAAAATTCTAAATTCCAAACATAAAAATCGAAAAGAACTAAAAGAAAAATAACAACTCAAGAAAAGATAATGTTTTCACCGAAACAAATATATGCTTGGCATTATTCTATTAGATAGACTCTAAAAGGGATTCCAAAATATGTGCATCCAAATTCTCAAATTTAATTTTCAATCTTGATCTTCTTGCAAGTTGAGATATCTCCTTCCATCTTCAAATCTTCTGACTCCGATGATAGTCGCTTAATTAGTGTAATAACATTTTCCAACACTTCAGATTCACCATTGGCTGTAACTTTATTGGAGAATTCAAGCAACAAATTCTGAACTTTTACCACGTTAAATTAAAGACTTCTTTCTAACTTTTGATTTCATCTCACTAATATTTTTTGAATAAAATTAAGATCTAATTTTGAGAGAACAAACAAACAAAAAATTTATTTTTTGAACAAATACCTTAGCCCTTTTTATTTTCTCCCCTTTAATGATTGAGGATACCTTTGAAATTGGAAGCAAACTACCGGTGTAGTCAACATCCTAAAATTATAATTAATTATTAATTATTATTTATAAATTAGATACTACTAATGATCAAGGAAGTAAAAAATAAACTGATTTTTAATATAAAGTACACTTATAATTATACTCACAATTTGAATAGGGTGAGCATCTTTGAATTTATTTACGAGGTCCACATTATCAGTCATCTTCTTAACTTTATAAGATGGTGAAAAATGTGGATTATCAGATATTTAAACTTCAACGATGAAGATAAAAGTCTTATCAATTAGGTTGAGAAAAAGTGTAGGTGTATCCGATAGATCTCCTTTCTACAGGGTATTATATAATATATTAATAATAAATAATATAAAAATTACCATTAAAAATATCTTCACTAATGTTTTTAGAAATAAATATTGGTTAGAACTTACTAATAGGAGTTGATCAAGTATCTCTACACAGCTCTTTTCCAAAACTTGTTTTGCCTCATTATCAAAGACTACAAAACATGCAAAATAAAATAAAATAGAATTGATGAACAAAAATCAAAGAACGATTAGGTGGGAATAAACAAATAAATTTAAAATATAAATAATATAAATTTAAAATAAAATAGAAAAATATTAGTAGAAACTCACGTCATCGAGCCAAACCATCTCAATTGAGTATGGCAATAAAGAATTTTCGTAACTTGGTAGTGTTCATAACCGTATCACTCGTATACGTACACACAAATTGTCGATGATAGGATTGATGTCTGTAATTTTGTGAATGCCAGTCATTGGAATTAGTAGAGGATTTTGAATATATGTAAAGAAAGGGATTAATGTACTTTAAATTGTGATGCTTTACATCTCTCATAATTTATACTTTTATAGTTGACTCATAATTAAAATTTTTTAAATTTAATTGACTTTAATTTAAATTTAAATTAAAGTCAATCAAATTTGAAATTTAAAAAATAATAACCTAAGTAAAATAACCCAAACAAATAAAATAATTTAAAATTTAAAAAATAACAACTTAAGTAAAACAATCCAAACAAATAATTTAAAATTTAAAAATAACAACCTAAGTAAATAATAATTTATAATTTATAATTTATAAATATAAATCTAAAAATTTCTAGTGATAACACCTAAGCAAATAAACTCTCAGAATCAACGTATGAGCGTCACGTCAGCATATGAGATCCCTATTTGTATTACTATAAAGATAAAGATAATAGATAATAGATAAATAGATAATAGATATAGGGCTGCACATGGATCGGATAATATTTGTATATCCACGGTAATTATCCGCATCCGATCCGAATTTTGCGAATATTATCCGATCCGTACTATGGTAGGATTGGATTGCGGATTTGACAGTAATATCCGCGGATCCGATCCGCAAATCCGCATATCTGCACATCACATATAAATAACATAGTTTAAGAAAATAAACCTTAATGTGATATGAATTTTAGTGTGTTGTTTTATGAATTTTATGATATCTTGTTTTTTATTTTTTATGTTGTACTCTAATTTAGAATAATTAAACTTAAATCTTGTGTTATTATTATTTTTATTATTCAAGAGAATTTTTATTGATAATATTTTAGAATTAAATATGCTTAAACGGGTGGAAAATGAAATTTTTTTCGTAAAAACAGTCAAATGGAATTCAAAAACATTTTTTTTAATTATGCAGATATATCCGATATCCGATATCCGATCCGATTCGCAAGTCGGATCCGGCCTGAAAAATTGCAGATGTCGTATCCAATCCGATCCGATTAGCGCAGTGTGGATCAGATAGAATTTTAGACTATATCCGATCCGATCCGATCTGTGTGCAGCCCTAAATAGATAGATAGGTTACTTTTATTTATTCTTTGTATTGGCCATTGCTCGGTTTATTTGTTTTTGGGCTGGCCACAGTATCGTATTTTCACTTGCAGTTGTTTTACTCCTGAATGTCAACACTCGTGCAGTGATTTGGACTTATGATGTTCTTGGGTCTATTCCAATTATTTTATTTTTCAATAAGATCCAGTAGTTGGCCATGATATATTGGGCTTTTAAACGTAAGAAACCATTCAACGTAAAAAAAAACATTAAACATATATTAGACGCAAGAAAAACAAAATCATATGAAAACAAACAGTTATTTTTATAATAAAAATAAAATAAATTAAATAACTCATATTTATATGAATATACAATGACTAATCACTGATTGAATTTGGATGTGTTTAACCCCATCCATCCCAATCTTTGTTGTATTATGTTTATGAAAGCACTATTTGACTACCGTAGAGAATGCTAGTTATTAAGGTATTATTTAAGAGTTTAAGCATATATATTGGCTTAGAAAATACGTGTTAGCAGGCAAGAATAGCACATAGATAAAACCTGGGAAATGAGATGAGGGAGGTAACAAACTAGCATACTTAAGCGAGAGCTCATAGTAGTTAGTAGGTACTGGCATCATAAATTGGGTATAAATATAGAATAGGAGAAGAATGACACCTCTTATTAGGTTGGTGTTGGTGAGTGTGCCCTCGGGGCTCGAGTGTGATTATCCTATGTCCATACCTAGCTTACTTAGAGCATACCATTTCAGGATATTTTTCTAAGTTCATCATACTACTTAATCCACCCCAAATATATCATGTCATTTTTATTTAGCTTCGCATCGTAGGGCGTGGTAAATTAAATGTCACCCAACACCATCATGACATATGCGTTCTCTTAAGAGCTACACACTATGCTTCTTTAGCCCACTGTAGTTCTTTGTTTCAGCAAATTGAGGTTACTGTAGTTGCAATTCTTGGAGTCCATTTCTAACTTCATTCACAACCACCACCCAACAAAATTAACCACTTTGCTATTGTGGATTTCTGAACTTATATTGTAAGTAGATAGATTCCCTATAAATTTTGTTGAGGTCACCTTTTTCTTATTTTCTTATTTTTACATTCATATTCTTATATTCAGATATTCGTAAGGTTAAAATTTTTTTTATTATAGATTATAAATACGTGTAAATTAGAATTGGTAATTGGTAGAGTAGGATGGAGTTTGGATCCTATGCGTGGATTGAAAATTTTATTAAAATTCTATCTTACTCTAACTGTGAGTTGAGGATCTCTCAATCCTAATCATATCTACAACTTAAAATTTTAAATCCTACCTATTCTACTATACCCGCTAAAATATCAATTTTTTTTAAAACAAATATAAAATTTAATCATTCCATATTTTATACATATTAACAAAATAAAAAAATGCTTTAAATTACTAAATTAACTAATTAATCTAGTAATTATTCACTTATTACAAGTTATTACATAAAAAAAAATTGTAGGTTCAATTCTCACCTTTTTTATTATATACCTAATTTTTATAAAAATATGTGTTATATATGAGATACGGATAAGATAGGATAGGATACACCCTAAATCCGTATCATACCCTACCCAAACCGATCTCTACTCTACTAGGAGCGGATAGCACGTGTAATTAAGTAATATTGCTATTTTTGAAGTTTTTTCTTAGTACGAAGGTCAAACAAAAACGGACGGTGCATTTTATTAATTATGTTTTATAAATTCAATTTAAACGAAATTATTACATGTGTGATTTCCTTTTTTAAATTGAAATTTTAGAGAAAACTGAAATCGAACGTTTCTCATTTCTTACAACATAAATTTTAAAAAATGAATATAAATTTGGAGGGTCTGATTTTCTTCTCCTAAAAGATTTTACCGTCTGATTTCTAACGTCTAAACTTAATGGTGTATTTTTTATTTATGTTTGTCACGTTTGGATATGTATAACACTATACTCTAGCGACTTATAACTTTAGAAAATGCCATTTTTAGTCCAATATCAAAATTAATTTCTGTATATAAATTGATCCAAAAAACAGAATAATCAAATAAATATTAACATTTTGTAGTGTTGAGATCACGAAAAAGAAATAATAATTGTTAGATTATTATAATTGAGTGGAACCCAAAGACAATAGAAATTAATTAAAAAAATGATTATTGAAGATCATATCATTGTTCTGATATGCATGCCGAAAAAGTTGAAAATGATTTTATATAGGGGGGTTTAATTATATTTGTTCCCGGTTGGGAATGAAGGCAAGCTAGGATAGAGAAGAAGAGATAGGAAGTGGTAACATTATGGTGAAAACTATGGAGCTAGATATATATTAGGAGGAGAAGGTACTTTTATAAGAATGAAAAAATGGGTATATGCAAAGGGAAACTGCAACCGAAATTTCGAAGTAATAACTAAACAGCTATTCGATCACAGAAAGTTAGATGGAGGCTGAGCCCCCAATGAAGTGGCAATGAGGGAGGCACAGTACTCATTGTGGAAGACTAGTGAGTAGTGAACAATATAATAACCTAACTCTTTGACCTCCATTTTTAATAAGACCAATCAATCACTACTATTGATCCATATGGTAATGGGCACATAGGGGATAAAGACAATTATCTGATTCTTCTTCTCACCATTTGGTTTCGTCTCGTAACTAATTACTTCCAAGCTCATCAATTATTTTCTTACCATAATACTCTTCTCTCTTCACCTTTTCCTCCAAACATCCCATTCCTTCTCGTGTTCTTTTCTTTATGTTAGTCCCAACTCCCAACCAATGTCACACCAGATCGAATCACTCCATATTCATTCATGTGAAAATAATAACTAATAACTAATACTTATTAGATGATTCCACATGTTTTATTAAACTGTTTAATATATAATTATATATACATCTTAGCTATTATCGTCATTTTACCAAAATAAAGATAAAAAATATTAAAAACTAATACTTTTTATTAATATAAATTAGCATTTTGCATCATTACTTTATTTTTATACTAATAGGTTTTAAGATTTAGAATATTTTAAGTTGCATTGGCCACATATTATTAATCAAATGAAAAAAATTTAACCACTAACAAAATTTATTATTTTTTGTCAATATTTTTAACTATCAGTCTAAGATTTTTTGTTTAACAGTTTAATCATATATTTTTAATTTATACTTTTAAACATTATTGATTAATTACTAATAAAAAATAATAAATTTTATTAGTCAGCATTTTTGTAAAAATAATATCCTTAATGCTTAGACATCAAATTTTGGAAAAATTACTATTATTCTTTAAAAATTAAAAATATTGTACATAATATTCTTCTATTTGTAAAAGCATACTTTAATTTCCCTTGAAGTTTAAGTTATTATTATCGAATAACTTTAAATTACAACATTAAATTACTGCCTTTGAAAAGATTAATATGGACATACATAACAAAACAAAATGTACATATATACAATAATAATAGTTAAACCCAAACTTTTTATTCAAGGTATAGGACTAATTTTATTTCTAGTACTAATTTATTTTTTTAAGTTTTCTTCTTTGAGAATGCTAGTTGTAATTTGGAACTTTTTTTAATTATATTTCTTGCTATTACTATTGACCCAAATAATCCTACACTTAGAACCGCTTTTTGGTACCAACAAATACCCAGAAACATAAATACTAACTACTTCTTCAATAATGATAACTAATTTTTTTGTATGTGTTAAAAGTGAACACCAACATATATTTACGAGATGAATTATTAAACAAAAATATTACATGCACATAAAAAAATCTGTCATCA
>NC_029780.3:112928969-112930867 GCF_000817695.3 Arachis duranensis | reverse complement strand
AGAATGAATACAATTTCTAAGATAAAAAAATAAAAACATATAATAAGTTTTTCTTTTCCTAAATATTTTCTATTAACCTGATTTATTTTATTATATATATAAATGGGAGAACTAAAATATAAATATATAAAAGTCTTAACCATCTAATAAAAATATAATTTCTCCCTCAAACAATAAATTCTTAAATAAGGTTAACTTTTCTAAACCGAATCTTGCAAACACATTATTGTAAATAGAGCTTAGTTAGTACAAGTATGAACTTTTATATTTGAACTTAACAAAAGCCTGCGTTTTCAATTTTGGTTTGGGGCTCAATAGCCATGCTTTAATTATTTGGATAAGACTTGCTGCTAAGTATTTATCAACCATTATAAAATTAAAAGCCTTATTTTGATAATAAAAAAATATGTATTTTATACTTATAACTATTTTATAATTGATTTTCTATCCAAAGTTTATTTAGATTTCTAAACGAGAAATCAAATATATGGTGCATAGACGGATCCCATCGATCCAAGGAAACGAAACTGATGAGACATCCAACGAAAGTTCATTTATTTCTTGGTCAGATAACGATAGTTGATGAAAAGGAATCAAAGATTCAATCACTACTTAATGCTTTATTTAGTTTTAAATAATTTTATATTATTAATTACGAATTTGGGCTATATCACTACTTGAATCCAATTGAAGGAAAAAACGTGTCTAGCAAATTGAAACTGACATTGGATAGTTGTGTAAAAATAATTATTAATGGTAAAAACTCAAAAAGTACCACTGGCTGATCTGGTAATCTCACATTTCAAGCTCATAAATAAAAGATAGTACTATTTAAAAAACCTTAATAAGAACTAAGAAGATAATAGTACTACTGTATAATTTAGTTTGGGTTCTCCGTATCTTGAGACTAGAAATTATTAATTTGAGAGCAGTATAGTATAGTAGGGTAATAGCAATCTAATAATCTAACCTTTTAAAAGGCCTTATATGCCTATAAAGAGGAGGTAGTAGCTAATAGGTAGCTGGTGAGGTGATTAGATAGAACCCAAAGATTACTAAGACACTTCAGGCAGCCTAAGATGCATAGGGTTGAATTTCTAGACCAAACCCATTTTTGGGCAAACCATGAGCATGCATGTTTGTGGGGACAGATATTAGGGTTCCAGGTGCTTAAAAGTGCAAAAAACTCAAGGATTGGTGGTGAGTATGAATCAATAATATAATAGCTCTATGCATTAAGCTATGGAGCTTAGGATGGAGCTACAAGACAAAAAGATACAGACAAATTGATATTGGTGATGCCAATTGCCAAGCCAACCATGAGTAGAGCAGTTAACAGCTATAGCAATTAGCCCTAAATCCTAACAATCAAACCTACTACTAATTAACTCACCATCTCATTGTAATTGCAATCTTAGCTTCATCTTCTTCATTCATGCCTATCTGGCTCCTTATCTAGCCACTAGCTTATCCACCACTTCCATTGGCTTCTCACCTTCAACAATTGGAATTTCTTTTGAAATAAATTAAAATATTTTTTCTTTCCAAAATAAATAAAAATGTGTGTGTGTGGACATACAAAATAATTTTGTTTTTATTTCATTCCTTCTACACTATATTTATCTTTATTCTTCTCTTCTACACCATATTTAAATATTTTAATATAATTTAAATAAATAGAATACTTATAAAATAATGTGTGAATAGGCGTGTTTTAGCATTCATTTTATTTTTATTTCTTGTAATAAGTTCTAGATTATTTGTTCAACTCTTACTTTAAAAAACAATTGTATTCATAATAATTTTACTTAAATTTAAATTATATTAATTAAAGTAGACTTTAAAATATCCTAAATATAAAATTATGAATACAAATTTAAATTAAAATAAATCAAGAT
>NC_029780.3:112907991-112927860 GCF_000817695.3 Arachis duranensis | reverse complement strand
CTTTTACCACACCTCACATGCGGATTTTTTTTTAAATAAAATAAAAAAATTAATATTTTTTCAAACACTATTTTTGAATTTTAATTCTTTAAATACATTTTTTTAACTCTATAAAAATGAGCAAGTTCACCTTAACCTCAGTCGAACTCTCCTTTAAAATTTTTAAATTATACATTTTTAATTTATATCTTCGTCTCTAAAAGAATATATAAATCTACAAATAATACATTAAAATACACAAAAATACACAAATAATAAGCATAACTTCTTTAAAAAAAATTTTAATTATGAATTTAAAAAAACAAACCATATTTAACAATAACAATAATTATTATCGTCAATAAAATACGACTTATTCCTGTGTACTCTTATATATATAAAAAGATGTTTTTATTTATTTTGAGAAATTTATTTTTAAAAAAAATTATACTTTGACTTCCTCCAGTAATAGAGTCACATCTTGGGCACATTCTATTTTTTTTCTTTTAATTATTATCTTACAGTGATTGATGTCTCAAATGTTTTTATATTCATGGTTGCTTTTCTCCCTCTCTATACTATTTCATATGGTACTGGTCTTATAGGGTCAACCTTGTAAGAGAAATTATCTATGAATCCGTGATCAAACACACACACTTATATATACGATGTACTGATATACTTGAAAGCTCGCTTTTATATATATATATATAAATAAAAGATTGTCGAACCAATGCTTTCTCAACTATAAATAATACTGCATATGAGATAAAAGAATCCTAACTAGTTGAATAATCAACTCCTCCAATGATGAATGGCGTATATATGTCAGTAGAGACAAATGTGAATTAAAAAAATGGATTCCATTATGACAAAATGCATATTGAAGAAAAGCTAGAAGCAATTGCTTTTCAAGATGAAATGTTCTAAGTGTGCTGGATTAATAATACTGTACTCTTAACTTGAGTAACTCACTTCTCTAGTGTTTGACAAAAGAAAAAAAAAGATGTATTCCAAGATCTATAAATTTTTTTTGAGGAATGCTAGGAGACAGTAATTTTAGTGTTTTGTAACCATCAATTGACTATCAATAATATTTTTAATAGTGTGAGATTATATCTAATAGTGGAAGATCACTCACTTTTGTTTTAATGGTTAAGTGCTGGCACAAAACACAAAAGTTGTTGCCCCTAGACTTTTCCTTTTTTTTTACTTGATATATATTTGTATGTGTGTCTCCTTATTCAAAACTTAGAAAACACAATGCAAATATATGACTTCTTTTTAATATGTACAAATTTATCACTTTTGTATTTTAGTGAGCATTTATTTTAAAGTTAAAAAATATATTTTAAAATATTATATTCTCAAAAATATTATAATTGAGTATTATAAAATACTTTGTTTATTTAGCGTTATGAATAGTTGAAAATTGTTTTAAATATTCTCAAAATAAGTTTTTAGACAAAAATATAATATTAATAATAATTTCATATCTTAATTTTTGTTTACTTTAACATGGGAATATCAAATATTTACCGAGGAAAAAATTATATTTTAGGTAAGAAATTATTTCTGATAATCAAATTTTAAAATTTCAAATAAATATAAAATAATATATTTTCTTGAATAATACTTAAAAACAATTGATTTGTTTAGTAATATACTAAATCAATCTATAAAAAAGTTTTAGTTAGACATTTTAACTCAACAAATTTTAATCATCAATCATCTCTAAATTTTTATTTTATTAGTCTCAATGTCAAACTATCCACTTAAATAGAAAAACTCATCTTAAAATTTTAAAAGATTTTAGAAACTTACATGTCTTTATTAAATAAACGAGGATTATTGATTTGTCTAACTTTTTATTAAAAAATTGACTTTGGTATTAATATGTCAAACAAAATAGAAGGTTAGAAATTGATTTAGTAATTAAAATTTCTAGAGTTAAATTGTTCGACTAAAAATTCGTTGAAAACTGATTTAATATATTATTTTAAAAAAATGTTCAAGTAAAATACAATTTTTCACTAAAAGAAAATAATGCAGATTTTTTTTACGATCACATAAATATTATTTTAAAAAGTTGAGTAAAAATTGATAATTTTTGTAATGATTAAAAATTCTCATTTTTTTTCCATATGTATATTTTGGTTTTACTGTATATTTTTTTTACCATATATATATTTGATAAGAGACAAGATTGAAAGTTCACTTATTTAATGCTAAAAGCAGTTTATAAAAGAAGGCATTGGAGCTTTAAAGAGCATTAAGCCCCACAAAAAACACAAACAAAAATGGAAAAGGAAAAATGGGAAATGGTACAGAAGATACAGGCTTTGGCTCACAAGTCACTGAGTCTCTCCGGGTCCCCCTACTTTTTCATTTCAGTACTTTTGTATTTGCACAAACAAACGTACACTGATCAAAAGACATTATCAAATTGCAAACGCATAATCTATAGTCTTTGACAAAAGATATTCACAACACTGATAAAAAAGACAGTACATATGAGATCAAATTTTTCTTTGATCCTGATTCCTGAAACACTGATCCCCAGTAAAACTACCTTCGTTATACCTCACATTCCTTTTTCAACAGAGAATCCAAACATCGTTTCTTCATCGTTACCGCTATTTTATATTTTTTATTTCACCACCTAGCTAGCTTCAACACAATAATAATTTATCTTGCTATGTACACTTGGATACATATTTTTCTCCGTTACGAAATTTCTATGGTTGCAATTCACTACACACTTTAATGCATGTAATCATCCTAGTCAGTCTAATGTACTCTTCAGACTTTAATGCCTCTCGGGATCAGAGAGAGAGAAAGGGCTTTGAGATGCTGTTGGATCTTGGTGATTGATGAGTTTAATATAGGGCCACAAAACTGAAACAGCTTGAGAAAGAGAGCAATGCAGGGCCTTAGTTATTATCTTAATCTTAAATGCAGTAAAGCGGAAAAAATTTGAGAAAAAGGTTTTTATTTTTTAGTGTGCATAATAATAAGAGGCAAAGAATAATAATTTGAATAAAAGAATTTAGAAGAGGTTTGATATTATAAAAGTTGATGAAGAGACAGAAGCAGTAGTTTTGGATGTCACCGACTGTTAATAATAATTATGAAACCGTACATGACATAAATAAATGAATGAGAGAATGTTTAAAGTGGTGAGTGAGATCTATCTGTGCAAATTAAGTGCTACTTTAATTAATCTTTCATCTTCTTCAATCTATCAACCCTTCTTTAAAAAGAAAGGGCAGCCTGCTATACTCTTTTTTTAGTTGTTTCCATCGTTCAAGAACTCGTGAATTAAAAAGAAAAAAGGTAGAAGAAATCATGAAGATGCTAGCTTATCCTCTCTTTCTTGCAGCTTTCACAGTAATTTTCTCCGTCACTTACGCCGTGCTTTGTCTTGCTGCTGTGTCACAATAATTGTTTCTTTCGTTTATATCTCTCTACTCTCTGCCCTTTCAAACAAACAATTATGTGTCTTGTTTTTCTTCAATATGCCACAACATTTTTTTATTATTAGCTTCTTCATCTCACTTCAACAAAATAATTTCCTTTTAACATTAATTAATTATCGCTGCCAATCAATTTTGAATTCACTTACTTATTAAATCCCTGGTTACTAGTAGCCTATTTCTAGTTTTTATTTTTTTTTTTTTGGACCATTGTAAACTATTTATAAATAAAAAAAAGTGAAGTTCTAAATCTGATAGATAGATAGATAGATGTTTTTATATAAATATTGTAAAAAAAATCTTTCATATATATATCTTAAATTTTTTTTTACCTAAAATAAGAAGACTCGAACCTGCATTTTTTTAAGTGAGTATAAGAAGATTATGCTATTTGAATTATAATTTATTGACTGTTACATTAAAAAATTTAATTTATACTAATAACACCAATTATATTTTTGTAGCATAGGTTAAAAAAATTATAATAGGTGATTATATTTTTTTAAAATGAGATGGCACACAATTAAAATTTTGTACAGTAATAAAGGAAATGCAAGTTAGGAGATTATTATTTTTTAGTCAAAAAAAGGTGGCTAGTATTAATTAAAAAAAATATTAGTCACCTAATTGAAGCAGAAAACTGATTTCATTCGAGAAGTGTATTAATTAATTAATAAAGTCATTAGTAGCTACATGCAGAAGTGATGTAGATGTTGAAAGTGAGGATAATAGACATGCAATATTAGAGAGAAAGAGAGAGAGAGCTTCAGGTTCCGTCAGTGTGTTGTCGACGATGAACATTATGCAATAGGAGAAATGAAGAGGAAACATATTCACCGAATCTGTAAAGAAACCTAAAATCCTTCGTCACTATCTCATCACTTGTCTTATAAATTTTAGAATATAACCTGCATTTGAAGGTTGGGTGCCTTAAAAAGAGACAGCTGACTGCACCAGAGTTAGCAATGGTGGTCCATGCAATAATGATGCTCACATTTAAGATCATTCAATATGCATTAACAAATAATACTTACACTATTCAGTATGAATTATTAGGATCGCGTGTCATGTCCTTGTTCTATATTATATGTTTTTAATATACACTTGTTCTAATAAACACATATATTAAAGTTATTAATTAGACAATTTATATACAAATTTAAAGTTTTAATGTATTTATTAAAAAAATTTAAAAACACGTATTAATTAAACCATTTTTCATTATGTTTTTGCATTTTTAGGAAATACAAAAATATTTAATCTCTTTTTAATATTAAACAAAAATTCAACTATAGAGAGCCCAAATTTTTTATTTTAAATTTTAAATTATAAATTCTAACTCTAAATATTATACTTTGTAAAAAGCAAAAGTTAAAAAAATATTTTTAAAAAATATTAATTAATTAAAGATTAAATTTTATACTTTAACCATGCATATAATATAATGTTTAATTTAGTTTTCGTTAATTATGTGAGAAGGATTTTTTTAAAAAAAAAAAAGAAAAAGAAAAAACATCTACTGATACAGGAACTGTCTAAGGTGTAGTAGCTAGGTGGTGAAGACTTTAGGATTTTCTTTTTTTTTTCGGTTTTTTTAAGAAATAATGTGGGTGTAAGTGCAGCATGCACTATAAGTTGTGGGTACCAAAGACTCTAAGTTACGTCAGTCATCTTTTCAATTCATGCAACAATTTCATCAACCTCCTTCAAACAGAACTATCAGTGTGCATAGTATATGAAACAGCTCTTGCTGATGTATATTGATGAATCCATTGAAAGAATACATGAGCACACAGTAGATAAAATAATGTTGTTTCAGGAAATATTACACTTAATTTTGTACTACTTTGACTTAAACCCAATGAAGTTGAATAGAGTTTGTTGCATGTTAACGGGTGAAGAGTAGTTAATGGAAGACAATTAAGGAAAGGGAAGGAAAAGGTGATGGAAATAATTGAGAGAGACACGCGGCAGGGTTGAAAGGTTGGGCCGGCCATGGCATGCAGAGGAGTGCGTGGTTGGAACGTGAAGGTGAAGATAGATGAGTGAGTGATGAGTGAGTAGCCATCACTTTCCCTCTCTGGGCATTGAGCAGAAGCAGCAGCAGCAACAATAATTATATATATATATATAATAAGAGTTAGTTGCAATGGCCGATGCATGCAGATAGAAGGGTGGACCATGTTGTCCAAGTTACCTTAAACAGAAAAAAAGGGTATCCGATAGAAGCTAAGCCCCCACAGGCAATGCTATTGATCCTAATATCACGGAGTTTCACTGCCTGTCGGATGCATGGCCCTACTGCTTCCATTGCATTGCATTGCTTCTGCAATTCACTGAAGCTTAGTTCTTGTGTTTGTGTGTGTCCCTCCCCCTCCCCCCTCAAAGGGTAATTGGCAAGTGTGCGAATTCAATTCTCATGCAACTACTCAAAGGATATCTCTCTGTTCCTTGTTTTCTTCTCTCTCATTCTTGTCTTTTCTGTCACTCATTCACACTGCTTCTTCCGCTTAGCTTTACTACTAGTTAAGTAATTCGCCGCATCAAATCACGCCGTAATTATCAAATTCAAATATCCACACTACAACACATATCAACACACCTTTCTTCCTACCTTCTCCTTCTCCCATTTTAAGAATGCTATATAAACCCTAAAATGCTCATCATATTTATATTTATATTATCAGTGACATTGTTACGTTAGTAAACATAACTAATTTTCAAATTAACTTCCTAAAAAATTATCTAAATTAACTCTAATTGAATGACTATATATAAAATTCTTTATATTGTTCATGTATGAAAATTAAATTCATACTTTAAAGCGTGATATTCTTAAGAGTATAATTAGTGCCTTAAGTTTGATAAAATAACATGTTATTGTACTGTTTTTTAAAATTAAGTAGTTTTTTATGAATATGTTTTTTAGTTTAATTAATATTTAAATTTAGTTGTACCTTTTACTATAATGATTTAAATTTTAAAAGTAATTTCATCATCAAATACTATTGTTGTAACATATACTTAATATAAACTATTTTATTTTATTATACCGAATATAATTATTAACAATAATTTTTTTTGTCAAGTTACACCTTAATATACACATACACCTCTCTCCTTCCCTCCCCTCCTGGCCTCCTCTATCTGGCTATGAGTTCTGTATAACTATTTTCTATTCATATCTAAGATTTAAATTTGGTACACTTCTTAAATTAAGTATACATAGATACCGCTAGAGTAAGCCTTGCAGTTTATTATTACAATATTTAAAAAACTACCTTTATAAAAAAAGATAAACAACTTAAAAAATATAAACTTTATCAAATCCATTTTTAATAGGTGGGTGCTCACATACATGTCCATATGATACATAGATTTTTTTTGTGGTATTATTAAAAAAAAGAAAAAAATAGAAAAAGAAGGGTTAACAAATATATATATTTTTCTATATCAAAGTATCTTCTTTTTTTCTATGGTATCCTTCGATCTGACAGGCCAATAATTAATTTATCTGATATCGGAGTTCCATTAAGGGTTTGTCACAGGTTAATGTGTTGTTACATGCATAAGGCGAGATTCCAATGCTCAATATTTGTTAACAGGCTAATGAGCTAACCACTAGATCAAATCAACTTGATTATTATCTTCTTTCTTTCTTTTTTTTTTGTTACCCACGGTATCCTCCAACCCAATAGGTAAAGGACTAATCCGTCGCGGTTCGGAGCTCCATTTCGAGGATTTGTCGTTGGCCAATGAGTTGCTGCATGCACAAGGTGGGATTCAAACCCTCAACACTTGCTTAAGCGAATTAGTGAGCTAATCACTAAACCAATCCAACTTAGTTAGTATCTTTGTTTTTTTTTTTAGTTTCTCACGGTATTCCCTAACCCGACAGGCTAAGGACTAATCTGTCGCGATACTGAGTTCCATTTAAGGGGTTTGCCGCTGGCCAATAATAAATTGATGCATACACAAGACGAGATTCGAACCTCCATCACTTGCTTAACCTAGTATCTTCGTTTTTAATAAGCCTAAAGTCTCATCATTTAAATTTCATGTGCTAGGCCTGTTAGTGTGATGTGGCCCAAAAAGGAGTTGGCCCAACTTATTCATTGTGATTGAAGGTTCCAAACACTGATGTTTTATGTGTATATATATAGAGAGCCATTTAGATAAATGATGTTTAAAATATCCTTTTTTAAAATATTTTTAATAATTAAAATTTAACAATATAATTGATAAGATTGTGTTATTTTTGTCAAAATTAGATCAAACAAATAATAATAATAATAATAATAATAATAATATTTTAGTCATTTTTTATAATAAGAATATTATAGTTATTTTTTATAAAAAAAATATTAATTTAGATTAATTTAAAATTTAATTCATAATTTTTTTTGTTAAATTATTTTATTTGACTTAATTTTAACAAAAATAATATAATTTAATCAGTTATATATGGTTGAAACACTTTAAGTGATATAAAATATATCATTAAATGTTAACAATTGTGATGTCTTATGTAGAGCATCTTTTGTATTGAATGATGGGTAGAGGTAGATATATACGAGTATCGAAGTTATTTATTGAATTTGTAAGTGCTCAAAGTGAGTGATGGGAGAATATGAAGCATGGTCTAAAAGAGAAGACAAAAGAAGAAATAGAATTGCATGCACCCAAATGCATAAGAAAAAAGAACGGGACAAGAGGGGCAGATCCAAACCGACCAATGGAAACATGTCCGTGTTTAAACGAAATTCAAGACGAAAACGACCCTTCATTTCAGCAAAATCAATGTGGCTTCTTTCTTTCGGTGTAGAGTACACATCACGCGGTTGAGTTCAATTCTCGATCACCATTGTAGATGGATATATACTACCATGCATGCAGGCCCAGATTTAGAAATTGACTATTGAGACCTCCTCTTGCTTTTTTTAACTCTCTTAGCTTCTTCACTTTTATCATATTCTAAACCGTCAATTTCCTTTGTCTCAATCATTTTTCTCGAAATTGAAGGCAACGAACTAGTTTATTCAAATAGCTAACTCAAAAATGAAAGATGTATTACTCTTATAAATTATTTAGAGATTATATTCTTGAAACATCTAAGATTTGTAATAATCATATCATTTTTCTTTGCTCTAATTTATTTTGTTAATTAGTTCTGATAAAAGGAAAGAGGAAACTTATATGCAAATGTAATAATAATATTATAATGGACAATATTACTATGCGTTATAACTTTAAATAAAGGATAAAAATAATTTTTTTTATAATAAAAAATTATATTCAATACACACGTTATATACAAATTTAATAATTGTCGTTAGAACTCATTAGCAAAATTAGAACAAAAGAAATGATATGGTTATTTCACATCTTACAAAAATATAATCTTTAAATAATTTATAAATATTGTATATCTATTAATTATTTGGAATACTTAATGACATTTTTGATAAATGTCATTACTTCTGTATAAGATAGGTTAGTTTAGAGATTAAAGACTAAATAATCTAAATTCAAATAAAGAGATTTTAAATTTTGTTTCGTGAGTTACTTGAAATTGAGTTGTTTTGAGCTTGAACATGAGGCCCAAATACTGTCAAATGATTTGTCCAACGTTTTCTCTAATGAGGATGAATCTGTCCGAATTGTTTGTGAGCAAAGGTAGGGACAAGTCTGTAAGGAATTTCGATGCTTAAATTAGCAAGGATTTAAACAGATTTTTTAATACATTGGGTTCGACGAATCTGAATATTATGTCTTTTCGTAATCGTTTGCGCATCTTTTCAGTTACATTGGTAACCGTGCATATCATTAAATGAGGTAAATGTACTGTTTTGTCCCTAGTGAATATATAAACATTGTCATTTTCTCTTTCTTCCTTTTTCGTTTCGTATTCATTCTTCTGCTTTCTCTTTCTCAATTTTTCATTTTCTTCACTGTGATTATATTTTTGGTTGATCCTCTTCCAAGTTTTCTCTAACTTTAAGTTTTTGTTCGAACAAACGTCTGGGAATTGTTCATCACCACTGTCGCAGTGACTTCCTCCTCTTTAACAAGGTTGATTTTTTCTTCCTCTTTATTGCTTTTTACTTGGTTAATGTAGCTTTCTTTAGTGTTCTTAGCTTGTAAAAGATTGTTTTTCTACAAATATGGGTTTTTTTTGGCTTGTTCATAGGAGTTCCTATCCTTTTCCTTTCTGCTTTTTATCCTAAACCCTTCTTCGTGAACCTTTATTACTGTTTGCAAGGATTTTTTGAAATTTGGTGGAAAGGAATTTGTAGAATTTGTTTCAATATGAATTTGTGACTTTGATGCAAAATTTTCTAGGAATTTTATCTTGTCCCCAAATGGTGTCATTTTCATTTAGAGTGATGGCACCATTTTCCGTTCTAATGGACAAAGTTGAAGGTCCCAAAGTTAGGGATGGTTTGAGCTCTTTTGTATGTCGTGTGGTTGTGGTATGATACCCGGCTTGTAGTTTACTGATAGTAACAAAGCTCTATTTCGCTTTTGTAAGTATAATTCTTTATGTTTCATTCGGTTATTCTCAACATATCGTCTAAAATTTCTCCAGGTTTAGATTGGGTAGATATTTCGATCTTTTCTGTTGTCCCTGTGGTTGATAATGAATATGTAGAAATGTTCTGTAGACATCATAGACTTTGTAGGACCTCAGAGGATGAGAGGAAGTATGAATTACCCCCGACCCAGAAGATAGGATTTGCTTTCCCCGACTTAGTAACTCGAAAAGTCATTTTCTTTTCATGTACGACTACTTGTTTACTAGGCTAGGGGTTACACTTTCTTTTTCTGATTTTGAAAACAAGATCTTTGATATATGTAAAGTAGCTCCCTTTCAACTCCACCCAAATTTATGGGGTTTTATGAAGTTGACCAACTCATAAGTTGGGAGCTTGACTTTTCTTTGTCTTCAAAAATTTTCTTTTATTTGTTTCAACTCACCAAGCCTTTTAGCCCAAAAAAAATAATAATGGCTCTCTTTTCGAGTTATTCAAGGTCCAAAATTTTTTTTTGTCTTTGATGAATCTTTTCATGACTTTAAGAACTACTAATTTAAGGTTAGGGCTATTGAGGATGTTCGACCTTTGTTTCTTAATGATAAGGACGAACTCGCCTTTAGGTTGTACTAGGAAGAGACCTCCACCGTTACTAAATATAATATTGAGAATTTGAATGAGGTAGAGGAGGCTATAGTGGCTTTTTTCCAGGAGTGTTGGGGTCGAGCTCCGAACCTTGACACAAAGAAGTTCTTGATAGACAAGCTGAGCTATGTTCATATTGAATTATGTAGTTAGCTATTCTTTTTGTAGATACTTCCTTTATGTGTTGTTGGATTATCTAACCTGGATCTTTCTGGTTTTGCCTTTGGTAGAAAAAATGACAAGTGGTTGAGAAACTTTGCAAAGAGTTCAGTAGGCCAAGAAAAACGTTGCTGCTCAGGCCATCCAGCTGAAGGAGCCGGCAAGTTGGGTGATACCTCCTCTCCTTCTAAGTCAGATTCCTCCTCCTCTCAATTAGTAAGAATTGTCCTTTTGTCTCCTCTACCTTTAAATATGGAATCTGTCCACAATAAAGACTTTAAAACCGTTGCTTTTTGTGAGGAGCACATCATTTCTTATAATCATATAAGTATTGATGATGTTTCTCTTAAAACATATTTAGAGGTGCGTGCCCGAGCAGGTATCTAGACTGTAGGGGTGTGCTCTACCCTCCTAAAACAATTAGAGGCAACTCCACTTAGCTCTCTTCAGAGGGAAGTGACCGATCTTCAAGCTGAGGTTACTTCCCTTCGGAAGATCAAGTCAGAGTTGGAGGCTGAGAATCAAGAGATTCGTGAGAGGGTGAAGCCATCCGAGGCTGCTTGTGGCTTGGCTGAGGGGTTGCTGAAAAAGGTCAAGGAGAGTTATACCCATGTTTTTAGAGAGAAGCTGGATATGAAGGAAGCCATGGCTAAGGTGAACAAGCAGTATGTTGTTCTGGAGGAGTCCGTGGTTGTGGAAATGGACGAGTTGATAGAGAACCTAAAGGCTCAATTCCAAGTTCTAGCTCCTGAAGTCGACCTTTCTCCCATTAACCCTGACAAAGTCGTGATTGATGGAAGGATTGTTTACCCTAAGGCCGAGTCCACTCCTGCCGAGGACCCGAAGACCTCCGAAGGCATACGAGCTGAAGAGACACCTGTAGATTCTTTCATCTCGACTTCTGAGACTCTTTCTTATATTCAAGCAGATGGGGTAGGCCCTATGGTTACTAATGAGCAAGATCCTCCACTTTTTTAGTTTTTATTTCAAAACTCTTTTATATTCGATGGCTCGATCTGTGGGTCCTTTTTAACACTTTTCATTGTAATAGGTTAGTTTGAATGTTTGCTGAATATTCCTGGTTATAGACTTTTGCCCTTCTATGGGCTTTTTGAAGTACTTTAGCTTTTGCATATCACACTTATTTTGAGGTGGAAAAGTGTTTTTTGTAAAATTGATTGACTTGCATGTTTGTGCTTTTGTTTGTTTTTTGTGATTATTTAAATATCACTTAACAAACTTTTTATCATATGAGAATACTATTTTTTTTAAGAGTTGGTGAAGACTTTCTTTTGCAACTCGATTGGTCAAGTTGTTTTATCACGTTGGATACCCTATTTGAACGACCTATTATAAAGTTGGGTAATATTTCGTTTTCATGATGTCAAGAACTAGATCCGACCTTAATAAGTCGGTGTTATTTTTATCAAGTTACTTTTGCGATTCGTTTTAGTCTTGTCTCTTTTGCTAACTTGTTCTTGTACAAGTAGTTTGATAAGGTCGGGCCACGATTTGCTTATATAACTTCTTACACCGATTTGGACCTCGTCGCTTTATCTTTCCAACCATCTAGGTTGAGCAATGATTTTTGCACGTTATCGAGCTTAAATCGGTGTGTATAGATCAGAAGAACAATTAATTGGTAGAAAATGAGATAATAAATTACCATTGATGAATAATGATTTACAAACGCTATTTTTCTACTAAGAGTTTTTCTATTTTTAACTCCTAACCCTTGCTATGATGCCTCGTTAAAACCCCCTTTTAGAAAAACTCTTTTTCAGGAAAAAAAAAACTATGAAGTCGGAAAAAAGAATACACCAGGGAGAGACGTGCGTTTTTCTAGCTGTAGTATCTCTTCATATTGCATGCATTCCACGACCTAGGGAGTTCGTTTCTTTGTAGGTCAGACACTTTGTAGTAACCTTTTTCCAAGACTTCAATGATCTTGTAAGATCCTTTCAAATTCGTAGCCAACTTTCTTTCGCCCGACTTCTGTACTCTAATGTCACCTGATCAGTATGAGGTCATTCATGGTGAAGTTTTTTTATGACTTTCTTGTTGTACCTTCTGAACATCCTTTATTTCAACACTTCATCTCTTATCCGAACTTGTTTTCGGACTTCTTGGAGGAAGTTGAGTTTTTCTTTTTGAGTTTGGATATTTTCTACTTCATTATAGAACCTTACCCTCGGGCTTTCTCCATTTACTTCAATAGGGATCATGACTTCTATGCCATAAACAATTCGGATCGGAGATTCTCCCGTTGTGGAGTGGAAAGTTGTTCGATGCACCCATAAAATTTGGGCGAGCTCTTCAGCCCATGCTCATTTTGCATGTTGTACTCCTCTTTTGAGCCTATCCAATATGACTTTATTCGCAGATTCTACTTGTCTATTGGCTTGAGGGTACTCTACTGTTGTGAATTGGTGCTTAATCTTGAGGTTTGCCACCAAGTTTCTAAAAGTCACGTCGGTGAACTAAGTATTATTGTCCGTAGTAATGGAGTATGAGACCCTAAATAGAGTAACAATATTTTTATAGGGGAATCTCTGACATCTTTGTACTATAATGGTTGCCAAAGGTTCTGCCTTGATCCACTTAGTGAAATAATCGATCCCAACTATAAGATATTTGACCTGTCTGGTTCCCGAGAAAACGGTTTGAGCAAGTCCAAATCCCATTTTACAAAAGATCATGGTAAGGCGACACTGATGAGATCTTCTGGTGGTGCCACATGAAAATTGGCATGTATTTAGCAGGGCAGGAACTTTTTATCAAATTCGGCCGCTTCCTTCTACAAGGTCGTCCAAAAAAAGATAACTCAGATCACTTTCTTAGCTAGTGACCGTGCTCCTATGTGATTTTCATAGATGCCACTATGAACTTATTCTAGGACTTCTTCAGTCTTAGAGGTCGGGACACATTTCAGTAAGGGTGTAGATACTCATCTTCTATAAAGAATGTTGTGAACCTGGGTATAGTTCTATGCTTCCCTTATGATTCTTTTTACTTCCCTTTCTTCTTTATGAATGATATCGAATTTGAGATATTCGATAATAGGAGTCATCCAACTCAAGTTTAGATTGGAGATTGTCAATGCGTCCGATTTGTCAACTTCCTTAGCTATTGATGGTGTATGGAGAGTTTCCTGGATCAGGCTTTTATGGTTGTCCCCTGGCTTAGTGCTAGCCAATTTGGAAAGGACATCAGCTCAACAATTGAGTTTTTCCATGGCTATCGATCTGCATACAGATGCCAAGTTGTTGGACTTTTTTGTTGTTCACCTGTGTATTCGGCCAAGAAGTCGGCCAAGTATTGAGATTTGATTGTAGTACGAGTTTTGTGTTTGAGGTCGAACTCGAATAATTCTATATCCCATTGTAGCATCCAACTTGTAATGTCTATTTTTTGCTGGATATGCTTCATAGGTTGGTTCGTTCTGACTTTGATAATGTGTGCTTGGAAGTAAGGTCGAAGTCTTTTGGAGGCTAGGACAAGGGCATAGGCGAATTTTTCTATTTTTTGGTAGTTCAGTTCTGCCCTCTATAATGCCTTGCTTATTTAATAAACAGGTTGTTGTCCCTCCCTATCTTTTCAGACAAGGGTTGCGGCTATGGCATTGTCTGCATCGGCTAAGTACAGCACGAGTTCTTCTCTTTCTTCGGGTTGGGTCAGGATTGGTGGTTGACTCAAGAATTTTTTGAAGTCTTGGATGGCTTGCTCGCATTTTTGAGTCCATTAGAACTAGTGTCCCTTCTTGAAAATGGTGAACAAGGGTAGAGATTTTAAGGCTGACCCGGGCAAGAATCTAGACAAGGCTACCAGCCTGCCATTTAGCTGTTGAACTTTAAACAGGTTGGGCTTTTTATTTTTATGATAGCTCTACATTTTTTTGGTTTAGCTTCCATGCCTCTTTGAGTGAGCATGAATCTTAGGAACTTCTCGATTTCTACTGCAAAGGTGCACTTTGTGGGATTTAATCTCATCCCATGCTGCCTTATCATGTTGAACACTTCTATGAGGTCGGACAGCAAATTGGTTTCTTCCTTAGTCCTTACAAGTATATCGTCTACGTAGACCTCTATCAACTTTCTAAGGTAGGATGAAAACACCTTGTTCATTAATCTTTGATGAGTGACTTTAGCATTTTTCAACCTAAAAGGCATTACCACACAGTAGTAGTTTGCCCTGGGAGTAAGAAAGAGGTCTTTTCTTGATCTGGCTTATACATCAGAATTTGATTGTATCCCAAATATGTGTCCATAAAGGATAAGTATTTGTAGCCTAAGGACGAATCTACCAGAGCATCGATGCTGGAAAGTGAATATGGGTCCTTGGGACAAGCTTTGTTGAGGTCAGTGTAGTCAACACACATCCTTCACTTTCGGTTCAGTTTCTTCAAGAGCACCACGTTAGCGAGCCATAACGGGTAATTTACCTCCTTTATAAATCTGGCTTCCAAAAGTGCTCAGACTTGCTCTTCAATGATTTCTATCCTTTCGGGGCAAGCCTTCATTGTTTCTGTTGAGCAGGTGGTGCGGTATTTTACAACCAACAAACTAACCGGCAAGTGCACCGGGTCGTACCAAGTAATACCTTACGTGAGTAAGGGTCGATCCCACGAGGATTGATGGATCAAGCAACAATAGCGTTTGATAGGATTAGTTAGGCAAGCAGAAAATGGTTTTTAGATATTCAAAGAGCATTAAACAGTACTTTAAGAATTTCAGAAAGCAAGCAGCAATGAGTTGGGAATAAAATATTTGAGAAAGCAGTTAAGGTTTCAGAGTTATCTATTTTTCCAGATTTATTTTTCTTACTAACTATTTTAATCATGCAAGATTTAATTTCAGGGCAAACTATATGTGACTAGACCCTAATTCCTTAGACCTTCGTAGTCTCCTCTAAAATTCATTAACTGCCAATTCCTTGGTCAATTAATTCCAATTAGAGGGTGATGATCAATTTCTAGTTTATATGCCAAAAGAATCCTAATTATCCAAAAATAATGGGATTATATGTCACGTATCCCGTTAAATACAAACAATTAGAAATTTAGTATAATATATTTTCAAGCTGTTGTTCAAGTAATGAGCTTTTTCAAGTTTTACAAGAACTCAATTAGAACATGGGTCATACTTCCGTTCCACCCATATTCATAAAATAAAGAGCGAAAACAATTATTGAAATATAAATCTAAACATGGATTAAATTAGAAAGATCAAACGAATAAATCCATACAAATAGACAGAGCTCCTAACCTTAACAATGGAGGATGAGTTGCTCATGGAATGTGGAATGTAAATTTGTATAGAATTTTCTAATAGAATTCCCCTAATGGAACCTCCTCAATAGAAAAGAAGTCTCTCCTTTTTATAACTAATCCTAATTAATTTAAAATCTAATATCTAAAATTAAGATAATATCTTTTTCTATTTTTAAATTCAAATTTGAATTTAAATCAGAATTAATTAACTACTCCGCGTCTTGTAATGTGGGGACCACCTGGCTTTACTGGATCTGCGCCTATCTTGAGTGCTACAATGGGGCCCAGAAATCACCCCCAGCATTTTCTGTTTTCTCTGCATGTGGCGCATGTCACGCGTACGCGTCAGTTACGCGTACGCGTCGATGGCCTTTTTCGCAAGTCACGCGGACGCGTCGGTCACGCGCACGCGTCGCTATGCAATTCTTCAAATCACGCGTATGCGTCAGTCACGCGCACACGTCGCCATGGAAAGCTCCAAATCACGCGTACGCGTCAGTCACGCGTACGCGTCGCTCCTCGCAGCCATCTCCTTTGATTCTTGTGCTGCAGAAAACTCCATCAAATCCAGCCGAATGCTACCTAAAATAAATAAAATTGCACAAAACTCAAAATAGCATCCATAGTGGCTAAAATATATTTAATTCTTAATTAAACTCAACAAATTAGATGCAAATTCACTAGGAAAAGATAGGAAAGATGCTCACGCATCAAAACACCAAACTTAAACTGTTGCTTGTCCTCAAGCAACCAAAACTAATATAAACTTAGGATGTGAATTTGCATGAGAATGAGAGTTCGATTAAGCCCATGTCTCTTCTTATAGTGGGGTTTATAACTGTAATCCTGGATAGGTTTGGCATCTCACTCTCCTTTGAATCAGGAGGATGTCATTGTCATTCAGAATTAGAATCTGGATAATATTATGAATTCTCTGATCTTTACATTTCAGTTTAATCCTTGTACACAGCAAAATTGACTTTAATTTATTTATTTATTTATTTCTTTATTTTTTCTTTGGTGCTTTGCACCTTGAGCCTAGCCGTGACTTTAAATGTTTTGTCTCAAGGATTACTTGACATAGAAACACCACAAGCAGTTAACTGGGAAACTCTCTTTGAGTCCTGATTTTTCTTTCAGTTACTCCCAGACAGTGGTGCTTAAAGCCTTTGGCATACTCTGTTAAACGCACTTGGTCTCAACTCTAAGTGCTCTGTCTCAAGGATTACTTGACACAATCATACCACAAGCATATGACTAGGGAAACAACTCTTTGAGCTTTTAATCATGTCTGACCTCCCTAGTCATTGATGTTCAGAGACTTGGACCTTGCTTTTATTATTATTTATTTATTTATTTTATTTTTTTGCTGTTTCTTTTGCTTCAAGAATTAAATTTTTGTTTATTTCAGAGAAGTCATAATAATTCTCTAAATTCCTGTTTCTTATACATCAACATCCATTGATTCAAATTCAAATATAAACTGTTCATATCATGCATTCAAAAATCACAAAAAATACCACCACATTTAAGTAAATAAGACTATTCTTCAATATAGACCCACTTTCTCATGCAATATATCACTCCTGTATTTTTTTTTATTTGTATTCAAGCTCAGTGAGTAATACATGAGACAAATTTTTAGAATTAAAGCAATAGGGAGAACTAAACTAGTCCTATGATTCTAACTAATAAATGATCATGCAACAAACAAAGCAAAATAGCAGAAAACCGGAACATAACATAGAAAAAGAGGGGAGGAATAAAAATGAAAGGAACTCAACCTCCTTAGTTATCCTAGCAGTCGCTTTATTCTTCAGGTTGTGCTCCTCAGTGAAGATGATTCGCCTCCCTTTTGGTACCATAGGAATAAACAGAAAACTTCTAAGCGAAGCGTCAACACCAAACTTAAAGGTTTGCTTGTCCTCAAGCAAAGAAGAACTGAGAACAGAAAGAAACAATTATTAAAATTAAAGAAGAATAAAAGGATAAAAGAACAAGAGAGAATTAGGATTGGGAGAGAGAGAAAGAAAAGAAAAAACTGGGCGGCGAACTAGTGGAGTTGTGCGGCGTAAGCGACGCGTACGCGTGGGTCGCGAATTTTCTAAATGACGCGTTAGCGTCAGGCACGCGTCCGTGTGCCATGGATTTTGTGCGATTCATGCGAAGCCAGCCACGCGCACGCACAACTCTCTGTTCGCGTGGTTTGGGCACCACTATTTTCATACGACGCGTTCGCGCACGCGCACGCGTGGATGGCCATTTGGTCAAATGACACGCACGCGTCAGGGACGCGTACGCGTGGTCAATTTTGTGCGTCTAGTACACTTTCAGCCCCAAACCAGCACAAGTCTCTGTCCAAACACATATTTATGCTGTTTTTCCAGGTCACGCGTTCGCGTCAGTGACGCGCACACGTGGAGTGCCAAAATCACCAATGATGCACACGCGTGGGGTACGCGTACGCATGGGGTACACGTACGTGTGGGATTATTTGTGCGAAAGGCATTATTCCTGCGCCACTCCCGCGCAATTCTCTGTTAAATTTTATTTTTCACGCACATGCATATGACGCGTACGCGTCAGCGACGCTTGCGCGTCATGTGCTCCTCTTCTTTTTTTTTTTATTTTTTTTCCGGTTCCTGTTCTAAAATAGCTGCATGATCAGAAAATTAGTAAGAATTCAATAAAAATCAAATAAGTAAGAAAACTACTATTACGAAAAATAACTAAGAATAAAAAGGAACGATCATACCATGGTGGGTTGTCTCCCACCAAGCACTTTTAGTTAAAGTCCTTAAGTTGGACATGTGGTGAGCTCCTTGTCATGGTGGCTTATGCTTGTATTGATCCAGGAATCTCCACCAATGTTTGTAATTCCAATGGCTATTGGGATCCCAAACTAGGCGCATAACGCCTTCGAACAAGTTGAAGCAAGTGACAAGGCCCCAAGAGTGTTGATTGTGGGAATGAATCTCGGGGTCCCAAATCTTGCTTTTACATCTGTCTTCTTGTGGATCACCATTGTTCCCACTGGGTGGCAAGCAATCTGAATTCTCACAGAGACATCCAAACAATCTTCTAGACCCATTCAATTTAGCTCTACACCAATCTTTGCACTTCAATTTGGAGCATTGGTGCACGAAATTGCAATCACACTTTTGCAACTCCGCACAACTAACCAGCAAGTGCACTGGGTCGTCCAAGTAATACCTTGCGTGAGCAATGGTCGATCCCACGGAGATTGTCAGCTTGAAGCAAGCTATGGTTATCTTGTAAATCTTAGTCAGGATATCAGAAATTATCAGGATTGATTGTGAAAAGCAAAAGAACATGAAATGGTTACTTGTTTTGCAGTAATGGAGAGTAGGTTGAGGTTTTGGAGATGCTCTGTCCTCTGAATCTCTGCTTTCCTACTGTCTTCTTCATCAAACACGCATGATTCCTTCCATGGCAAGCTGTATGTAGGGTTTCACCGTTGTCAATGGCTACCTCCCATCCTCTCAGTGAAAATGTTCCTATGCTCTGTCACAGCATGGCTAATCATCTGTCGGTTCTCGGTCAGGCCGGAATAGAATCCAGCGATTCTTTTGCGTCTGTCACTAACGCCCCGCCTTCAGGAGATTGAAGCACGTCACAGTCATTCAATCATTGAATCCGACTCAGAATACCACAGACAAGGTTTAGACCTTCCGGATTCTCTTGAATGCCACCATCAGTTCTAGCTTATACCACGAAGATTCCGGTTAAAGAATCCAAGAGATAACTACTTAATCTAAGGTAGAACGGAGGTGGTTGTCAGTCACAC
>NC_029780.3:112906444-112906821 GCF_000817695.3 Arachis duranensis | reverse complement strand
TAATGATTCTTGAACATAGCTAGTGTATGAGTCTTGGCTGTGGCCCAAAGCACTCTGTCTTCCAGTATTACCACCGGATACATTCATGCCACAGACACATAATTGGGTGAACCTTTTCAGATTGTGACTCAGCTTTGCTAAAGTCCCCAATTAGAGGTGTCCAGGGTTTTTAAGCACACTCTTGTTGCCTTGGATCACAACTTTATTTCTTTCTTTTTCTTTTTCTTTTCTCTCTTTTTTTTTTTTTTGCTATTTTTTTCATTGCTTTTTCTTGCTTCAAAAATCAATTTCATAATTTTTCAGATTATCAATAACATTTCTCTTTGTTCATCATTCTTTCAAGAGCCAACAACTTTAACATTCATAAACAACAAGAT
>NC_029780.3:112903530-112904952 GCF_000817695.3 Arachis duranensis | reverse complement strand
AAGCAAAAGAAAAGAAAGAAGAGAGAGAGAGGAAGAGGAAATTCGAATGGTGTGGTGGAAAGAGGGATCCAAACGTGTATTCATAAGGTGGGGAGGGGAGTTTTCGAAAAAAAAGAGAAATTTGAAAGGAGATTTGAGAAGATATGGAAAGAAATTGAATAAAGGGTGATTTTTTTTTGAACAAAATTTGGGAATGATTTGAGAGATTTGAAGAGTGATTTTAGATATTTGAAAATTTGAAAGTGAATGATGAGAGATTGAAATGTATTTTTGCAGAAAAATATGGGTAAGAAAAGGAAAGTTTGAAAAAAAATTTGATTTGAAAACAAAATTGTGGTCCCCCCCACCTTTCTGGCGTTAAACGCCCAGAATGGCACCCATTCTGGCGTTTAACGCCCATTTGGTGCCCCTTTTGGGCGTTTAACGCCCAGCCAGGTGCCCTGGCTGGCGTTAAACGCCAGAAATCCTTTATCACTGGGCGTTTTTCTGAACGCCCAGGATGCTGCACTCCTGGCGTTAAACGCCCAGAATGGTACCCATTCTGGCGTTTAACGCCCAAAATGCCCCTTACTGGCGTTTTTTCGCTAGTGAGCTCTTTTTCTCTGCTTTTTGAACTGAATCCTTCTGTAACTCTGTGAATTCCTTTATTTTTGATACTTGCCTCTGTAAGAACAATTCATACAATCTCCTTATGACTGGGTTGCCTCCCAGCAAGCGCTTCTTTACTGTCTTTAGCTGGACCTTACTGAGCTTTAATCTAGTATCAGTTTTGAGCATTCTTGCTTAACATTGTCTTCAAGATAATGCTTGGCTCTCTATCCATTAAAGTTCTACATATCCATATGGTTACACTCTTGTAATCACATATGGTCCCTTCCACCGGGATTTCAATTTCCCATGTAACAATCTGAGCCAAGAGTTAAACAGTAGAACCTTCTACCCTGACTCAAAGACTCTAGATGACAGCTTTCTGTCATGCCACCTTTTTGCTTTCTCCTTGTAAATTTTAGCATTTTCGAAAGCATTGAGTCTAAACTCCTCTAGCTCATTCAACTGGAGTAATCTTTTCTCTCCAGCTACCTTAGCATCAAGGTTTAGGAACCTGGTTGCCCAGTAGGCCTTGTGCTCCAGTTCCACTGGCAAGTGACACGCCTTTCCATACACGAGCTGGTACGGAGAGGTCCCTATGGGGGTCTTGAATGTTGTTCTGTATGCCCACAGAGCATCATCCAAGCTTCTTGCCCAATCCTTTCTACGGTTAATTACAGTCCGTTCCAGGATTCTTTTGAGTTCTCTATTTGAGACTTCAGCTTGCCTATTAGTCTGTGGGTGATATGGAGTAGCTACCCTGTGGCTAACTCCATAACGAACCAAAGCAGAGTAAAGCTGTTTATTGCAGAAATGAGTGCCTCCATCACTGAT
>NC_029780.3:112900049-112900484 GCF_000817695.3 Arachis duranensis | reverse complement strand
TGGTTGAAGAAGCCTTGTTAGAGGGATTACTGTCAGCACTCTCAGGTGTCTGATCCTCCCTTGGCGTCTAAACGCCAGGATTGGGTGGAAAATGGGCGTTTAACGCCAACTTTTCCCCCTTTTCTGGCGTTTGAACGCCAGAACTGGGCAAGGAATGGGCGTTTAACGCCAGTTTTCCTTCCCTCTCTGGCGTTTGAACGCCAATAACATTCCTCTCCGGGCTCTTACTGTCCTCAGAGGGATTTTGAACAGTGGTTTGGTTGTCCCCTGTCAATTGTTCATTGTTTGGCTTTTTGCTACCTTGAGCAGTGTTATTCAGTGTCTTCCCACTTCTCAGTTGAACTGCTTGACATTCCTCTGTTATTTGTTTAGATATTTGCTGTTTTGCTTGATTCAAATGAAGTTCTATGTTCTTGTTAGCAACTTTAGTTTCAT